>NC_137012.1:29398152-29550652 GCF_032717465.1 Coenobita brevimanus
CCTGGCCTATAGCAAGAGATTGGACACTAGAGTATGGTGCTAGTCACGAAGAAGTGCTACGGGAAAGATGCAGAGTCGTATTGTCTTATTCTGCCACTGAGCGACGGGAAATAAGCTGCCAAAGGACGAGAATTAGCGCCTGTAGTTCGTTCACTTTAACGTGGGTAAGAGTTTCGTCCATTTGCAGCTTATTTCACCTAGCTCAGTGCCAGATTCGGAAAATATCGCTCAGCCTCCTTCCCACAGCACTTCTTCGTGACTGGCATACATATTCTAGTGTTTATCGTTACATCTCAGCATTCAAGATGGAGAGAGAGAGAGAGAGAGGGCAATATTAAGCCAATTTGAAGTGAACAGAGTGAAGTTAATAAAATGTAGAATAAAAAGAACTGAGTGAAATGTAGAATAAAAAATAACCAAAATTCTGAATTAAAAAATCACGGAACTGCTGCTGACTTTTCCTTTCCATTTTTCCCGCCAAATTTGCTTAGTGTGGTCACCTGTTGTAATTTAATCTCGCACCTGTAACACCGTGGCTCTCTCTCTCTCTCTCTCTCTCTCTCTCTCTCTCTCTCTCTCTCTCTCTCTCTCTCTCTCTCTCTCTCTCTCTCATTCATACCGTAACCCACACCAGCCTAATCTCATTTCTCTACCTGTCCCTTTTTGTATTTGTATCTGTTTACATTCCCCTTCTCCCTTCATCTCGATCCCTCCATCCATCCCTCACATCCTTTCTCCCTCTATATCTATCCGTTTACCTATTTATTTCTGTGTATCCCTCTATATTTGTACCAGTCTTTCCTTTATGTCTAGCCATCTACCCTTCCATCAGTCCATTCCTCACCCTTTCAGCCTCTCTCTCTATCTTAACTGTCTGCCTGTCTCTTTCAATCTGTCTTTAATACACCAGCCTTTCTTCTAATTGCATCTGTCCCTCCATCCACACCTGTTCACTCACCTGCCCCCCACACCTATCCTCTGAGTGCGTCTATCCCTTCATCCACACTTCCCCCCCACACCTGCCCCCACGCACTTCCCCCCACACCTCCCCCACACACCTGTTCCTTTCCTAACCCTAAACCTCCCCCCACACCGACCCACACACCTCCCCCCACATCTACCCCACACCTGCCCCCTACCTAACCCTACACCTACCCCACACATCTGCCTACACACCCCCACACCGTCCTCAGCACCTGCCTAACTTTAAGGTGTGTGTTGGTAGTTCCCCGCGGCCATTTTTAAAGGTACTGGCACCTGGCTGTCTTGCCCTCATTGCCCCCCCCCCTCCACCTGACGCCATTTTGTTGACACCACGGCATTGCACGGTGCAAGGGATTGAGCCCCGGATGTGGGTGGTGTGGAGATTAGGGAAGGGTTGGGTAGGATAGGGTAGGGTAGGGTAGGGTAAGGTAGGTTTGGTTAGGTTAGGGTAGGATAGGGTACAGCAAGGTGGATTTGCTTACGTTATACTGGGATAGGTTAGGTTAGGGTAGGGTAGGTAGGGTAGGGTAAGATAGGATAGGGTAGGGTAGGATAGGGTAGGGACCATCCTTAATCGAAGAGAATACGGGATCTAGGCTGAATGCATATCTGACGTGAGGTAGAATAGTTGAAAAAGAAGTACCCCGGGATAGTAGTAGTAGTAGTAGTAGTAGTAGTAGTAGTAACCCCAGGCTCATCTCAACGTGAACACAGTGGACTGCAAGCTAGTTAAACTTAGAGGGACCTTTGTGTACCCAGCAGCTCCACCACCCTATCAGTGCCACCACGTGAAGGCGATCGTCCCTAGCGCACTGCAGGGAATACATGTTATCGATAACTGCACAGAGGCTTTCATTTCCCTCCCTCAGTCCACCAAGCCCTTCATTACTGTTCCCATAAATTCAAACCTCCACCTGTTATTACGTTCACCTCCATCTCACTTTGTCTCCACACACACACACACACACACACACACACACACACACACACACACACACACACACACAGATATTATGTGTCAAGTGGCAGAATGCAGGGGTAGCTAATTTATACCTATCAGCTAATGCCATCTTGATAAGGCCGTATCAGCTGTTAATGATGATCGCATGTAATCTGACCTAATCCAGCCTCATCCTTGCCGACCTAATCCACGCTAGTCTAACCAAACATGACAAAACCTTACTATGTTAAATCCAACCTAATCCAACCTAACCCAATCCAACCAAGTCTACTACAACTACACCTAGCCTAACCTGACAGAATCCTACTAACACTAACAAACTCTCACCTCACTAGATTAGGCGCAATCCTAACCTAACTAAGGCCACACCATGCCAGCCTATTCTACCTTAACCTAAGCCTGTGGAAATTGAACTTAACTGAGCACAACCACCCGAACCTAAGTTAACCTCTAATAAATTTCAGCTTAACCAACCCTAAACTAATCTTAAGTTACCCTACCCTGTCCCACGTTACCGTACCCTAGCATAATGTAACTAACTTTGAGATAACTAACCAATGCAATTTCCTATCCTATCCTACCCTACCCTACCCTACCCCACCCTACCCTACCCTACCCTACCCAACCCAACCCAACCCAACCCAACCCAACCCAACCCAACGCTACCCTACCCTACCCTACCCTACCCTACCCTACCCTACCCTACTCTACCCTACGCTACCCTACCCTACCCTACCCTACCTTACCGTACTCCCAACATATTTTAAGTAGCCTGAGGTAACAAAACAACGCTATTCCCTATCCTGCCTTACCTTCCCCTCCCCCCCTCCCCTCCCCTCCTCTCCTCTCCTCTCCTCTCCTCTCCTTTCCTCTCCCCTCCCCTCCCCTCCCCTCCTCTCCTCTCCTGTTTTCTCCTCTCCTCTCCCCTCCCCTCCCCTCCCCTACCCACATGTTACCAGCGTAAGTCAATTAACCAAGGCAAATTAAGCTATACTTTCCTACAGCAGCCTGATCCCTCCTAAGCTTGTGTTACGCTTGTTAGTTGTCGGTTGTATTCTGCCATATGCCTGAGGGGAGGCTATCTGACCCGCAGGCTAGGACAGGGCAGGACAGGACAGGGCAGGGCAGGGAAGGGCAGGGCTGGGCAGGGCGGGTGGTGTTCATGACGTTGGTGATCAATATGTAATCGATAAGCCGCCGAGGTGAGGTGGAGTGAGGTGCGGTGAGGTGAGGTAAAGGTTAAGGTGAAGTGAGAACGTGGATTGAGGTAGGGAAAGGTAAGACGGATATATGAAGGAAAGTGCAAAAATCAGCCTACCTACTGGTCATACGTTTTTTTTTTTTTTTTTTAATGCAAGGAAGAAGGAACCAAAGGCCAGGAGTGTGTGTCAGAGGCTGGGTAATAACAAGGTAATGCTAAGACAAGGATAGTAAGGCAGTGAGGCTCCTTGGGTGAGGGGAAGGAAGGCGAGGGGAGGTCCTGTCATGCCCCCCTCCACCCCACCACCCCAACCCCCCCTCCCCCACCATTTCCTGCCGCTATTAATGAAATTAGTTCCCGCTGGGGCTGTGCGGCCGCCCTCATTACCCCCCGCCTGCACCCACACCCGCCCGCACATTCACCCGCCCGCATCCACACACACCCGCCCGCACCCACACACACCCGCCCGCACCCACACACACCCGCCCGCACCCACACACACCCGCCCGCACCCACACACACCCGCCCGCACCCACACTTGCCCGCACACATCCACACTGGCACTCACACCAGCCCGCATCCACATTTCACACCCACACCTGCTCCCACACCCACCCACATCCACACCCACATCCACACCCACTCCCACGCCCTTCCTCATACACATTCCCTCTCGCCCCCCACCCAAATTCACACCCACACGCCCGTCCCCACCTACACTTGCTCCCACATCCACACCCGCCCATATCCAAACCCACCCACTCCCACCCCGGCGCGTGGCATTGCAGAGGTCATTACGGTACAAGTGATATATACCGAGACTGATAGACCAATAGATAAACAGAGGTAAACTAGTAAACTGGGAGTCCTGACCTTGTGGGCTAGGTAGGGTCGAGAGAGGTCACTGTGCCCTACCTCGAACCTGACTTTACTTAACCTCCTGACCTAATCTAACAGTGACCTAATCTAATCCACCCTCACTTTCCCTGGCCTAACAATATCTTATCTAACTTGACCTCACCTGACCTGATATACCCTACCCTACCTTGCCACAAACTTATCTGACCTTTTAGCTTCCCTACCCTACCTTAACATGGCTAGATTTATCCTGTGTGTGTGTGTGTGTGTGTGTGTGTGTGTGTGTGTGTGTGTGTGTGTGTGTGTGTGCAGGTCATGACAGGATGAGACCCGGGTAACTTATAAATTGGTTGAGGGAGGAAGTTGAGGTGGGGGAGGGGGAGGAGAGGGGAGGGGAGGAGGAGGAGGAGGAGGAGGAGGGAGGGATTAGCCAGTGAACAGGGATTTATCTCTTAATCTAACTTAATCTAACCTCTCTGTATAACAACCTAACACAATATACTTAGATTTACATAATATAAGGTATACGCTTTTCACTTTAACTTGGCCTAAAATTGCCGTCTCTCAAATCTCCAGTGCTGAGAGAGAGAGAGAGAGAGAGAGAGAGAGAGAGAGAGAGAGAGAGAGAGAGAGAGAGAGAGAATTATTAATAGTAGTACATGCAATAAAATTCCACTTATCATTCTCTCTCTCTCTCTCTCTCCCCCCTGTGTGTGTGTGTGTGTGTGTGTGTGTGTGTGTGTGTGTGTGCTTATCTTTTATTCATTTTTTTATCTGTACCTCTAAACTTTTCCTTAATCTCTCAGTACGATAAGAAAAAAACGACGAAAGAAAGGGGGAACTTTAAAAAAAATGAACGAATAAAAGGGGAAACTTAAAAAAAAATCCCTTGCTGATGGACTTCTAATTACTTCGTTCAGTTCGCTCGAGTGCATCTGTCAACACTCGTTCTGGCGCGGGTTTTTTATTTTTTCGTCTTTTTTTTTTTTTTTCCCTCTTCGACGTTTGTGTCTTAATTAAATTTCAAAATGGCTGTGTTTGGCCTGGCGGGATGGGTGCGTTGTTTTTGCCTCTGCCTTTAAGGGATTTCCTTGGTGGATATTAGACTCTGAGATGGGTAGGTGGATTGACAGGCAGATTGATGGATTGATAAATTGACATGGAATGAAGGTGATTTCTTTTTGTCCTGAAGGGATTTTTTTGGTGATATTTTTACTCAGATTGTTAGATAGATGGATTGAAGGTAATTTCATTTTCTTCGCTTGTCTTTAAAGGATTTTCTTGATGGATATGTAGACTGGAGTGGTTAGACATAGACAGAAGGATAGTTAGATAAATAGATAGGTAGATGGATGGACTGAGGGTAATTTCGAAGTGTGTCTGTCTTGAAGGGATATTCTTGATGGATAGACTCATAGATGGTTAGATAGACAGACATTGATAGATAGGTTAGGGGTAATTTTCTTTTCTTTGTCTTTAAGGACGTCGGAGCTAAATATAATTATCAGTTATCTATTTATTTATCGATCTATATCAGTTTATCCATCTCTTATTTTTTTGTAGTTAAGAGGACAAGCGCAAAAAATTTAGCGATTTTTTTTGTTTCGAAGGTCGTGAGTGAATTTTTTTTTTTTTTTTGCAAGTAAGACAATTTCCCCTGCATAAAAAAAAGTAATTATTTTTTCATAGGTAAGAGGACGTTGAAAAAGAGAACAATATTTAGGGCATTCGTAAAAAGATATAGATTTTTTCATATGTAAGACAATTTTCCCTGCTTAAAAAAAGACAATTATTTTTTTTCGTAGGTAAGAGGACGAGGCATTATAGCAAGTGGGTGAATGAAGTGGAAAATAGGATGAACAGAGACCCGGAGTCCATTCACCAATTTTGAGGCCCATTTTCTGCCCCACCACACGCTGCTATTAGAGAGAGAGAGAGAGAGAGAGGAGCAGAAAAATGAATACAATATGTGATTAGTGGAATAAATGTAAGAATAGATTATGAAATTAGAGAGAGAGAGAGAGAGAGGAGGGGGAAACAGAAAAATGAATGTGATTAGAGGAATAAATGTAAGAACAGATTATGAAATTATGATAGACACACCACAGAGAGAGAGAGAGAGAGAGAGAGGTTGAATGATCGCTGACTTTACGTTTCTTGATTGACGAAGACTTGAGTAGGGAAAAAAATACCTGCCGTTTTCCTATGATGTCTAATTTTTGGCTGCAGATGAGAAGAGCAACATTTTTTTCGTTTTTTCACTTTCTTTTTTCTTTCTTTTTGGTGTGAAGTTCTGTTGTGTGTAGCATGGTGTGGTGTGGTGTGAAGGCAATGTGTGATGCAGTGTGGTAGTAAGATATGTAGTATTATGTGATGTATGTTGGTGTGAGGTGTGCAGTATCATGTAGTGTGTAGTATATGACAGTGAGGTATGTTGTTATTGTTTGATGTGGTATGGTTAAGTAGTCCTTGGTGTGGTGTGGTGTAGTGGTATGGTATTTATTATTATGTTATGTAGTATGTTAGTGTGTAAACTGGCCAAGATTTTTGTCCTTTTGTTGCTAGTTACACATAGCTTGATGGCACAGTGATGCAATACTTCAGCTTTACATACTTTCCATAGCACCTTTTCATGACTAGCATCATATTGTAGTGCTTAATCATTGTTACAGCCAGGCATTCAAGATGGAGAGGTGTCAATTTTAGGCCAAGTTAGAGTAAAAAGGAGTATAACATCATTAAGCATGTAGTGAAGTGCTGTCATTCCCCCCCCCCTCCCATCTAATACTGCCAACTTTCCCACAGGCCATCTACGATATGCTGGGCACCAACTCTGCCAGCCGACCTGCAGACAGTGCCGAGGAGAGAGCCAAGGCCATCTTCTCGAAAATGGATGAGAATAATGATGGCAATCTCACTCAGGAGGAATTCCTCAAGGGATGTTTGCTAGACGAAGAATTGTCAAAGATGCTTACCCCGGGAGCTTAAAAGTTGCAGCATCTTTTTTTGTTTTTTTGTTCCGAGAGGATGACTATTGGTGTTTAGTTTGAGCTAGACTTGAGTTGTGTAGCTTTGGGACTCGGAAGGGGAAAGGACGCAAGCCGACTTTTGGTTTGTATTTCAGGATATCTTTCGAAAGCCTTGGTGGAACGATCCTTTTTGTTTTTCTTTCTCCTTTCTTTAATCCCCCGAGGCACTTGAGATGTTGTTTGGGTATGTGGATGGATAGGATGAATTCTTTTGTTGCTCCCACGAGGTGGAGTCAAGTAGAGTGACCTACTGCTTGCTCCTGTGTGCTCATACTGGATTTGTTGTATGCCCAGGAGTCTACACATCTCTTTATTGTAAATCGCAAACATTAGTCTCAGTAGCGGAAGTAGAACATTTTTACCTTAGCGACTGTGTGAAGAGAGTACGAAACTGGTAAAATATGCACACACACTTGAAGGCCTCATGCAAGTATACTTTGCACATACACACACAGTCACATGCACACCCACAGACACACATACACTAGCACACACAAATGTACATAGACACAGACACAAGTACATTAACACACACATAGTCACATACACAGCCACATATATAAACACACATACACTCATACACACAGACATAGACACATGTACAGCCACATACGTGTACACAAGCATGCACATTTGCACATAAAAACAAAGTTTTTCTTCGCCTTTCTTGTATCCGGGATGAGCACAGAAAATAATTTCTCCAGTTGCTACCCTAGTCCAAGACAGTCCCTCTCACCAACTGTCTGTAATCCTAAGAAGCCATTTGCGAAGATAGTGAACGAGGCTTGCGAGGAACCAGAAGGATAATTTTAAGAGTCCGTAGTCATTTTGAATATGCAAACTGTAAACATTAGGGTCCTGAAAGAATTATATATATATATAAATATACGGTACCGTGTAAATGATACGACGTTGATGATTCATATGAGTAGCTTAGTGTATTATTGATATTCCCATGCATTTAGATATGAGGGTCAGGGTATAGTTTATATATGAGCCTCTTAGCAAAGGTTTTTTCTATGTGTAATGTGGCGCTATTAAAGTAATCATTAAACTCGACATTTTTCTCATTCTGGTATATCCGTATGTTAACTCTTTTAGCACAGAATGCGAGGTAGACCAAAAGACACTGATAATTATGTATTTAAATGTGGGAACTTTCTGACTTTGTAGAATGTAGGTGAATGTAGACTTTTCTTCCTTTAATTGTTAGCTGTGAGGTTATCCCAAATGCACAAAAAAAAACGGAACGATCGGAGCCACATATGGTATGGAAAGACGTTGAAGTAGTTGGAGCGTGATCGTTATCGTTTGCTGCGGCACACTGGTAAGGGGAAACAATAGAGTTTAAATGTAGTTCGTTTATGATAACCCTAAACTTTGCAAACTTTTAAAAGAGCCAATTGTTGCATATATCTCCCATGGTTTTTGGTCCATACACCAATAAATACTGGTAGGTTGAATATTTGCGTGAGTGTGATGTTAATAGTCATTTACAACGATCCGCCTGTAGGTACTGTTGATATGCATTACCCTGGTGTTCTGAGGATGACGTTGGGAGGCCCACACACTGGGAAAGTAAACACCAGATCGTGCAGTTTTAAGGCTCATGTTGTCATATATGAACTAGAGTAGCCATACGCCCACCATTCTCACCCGCGATCTTTTCGTGGTCCTTCATATTTCCTCCGTGATCCGTTGTGAATAAGCGACCATCCTTTCACCCATTTTCCATCTTCTTTTGATGGGATGACACAGCATTAGTGTAATTAATGCAGCTTCTGTATTTCCAGCCATAGCAGACATTATCTGACCCTCATAATGCCACTACGAAGTTTATGTCCAGTCACAGAGATTAACCCAGTTCATGAATAATCTTTCCCAATGCCAATATGAAGTTGGTTCATGTCCAGGATTATGAAACCCCAAACCAACATCAAGTTCGTTTATAGTCATAGGAAATTTAGCCTCTCAGCATCTTTTTAACACAGCGCACAGTGTTGATGTTGGTCGCAGAGACGATGAGTCACAAAGCCATAATCTTGAAGGTTTCGGTTTTCATTTTCTGCCAGCGTGCCAGTCACTCAGTTCCAGCAATACCAGTCACACTCAGGAGCCGCACTTTTGGTCTTTAGTCCAACTCCACCTTGACAAGCCTGTGCATATTTGGCCTAAAGATGATGAATGATGTTTAAATGTATAGATGAATGATGTATAGGCCACTGTACTTCATATAAAATTGAGATGCATTGACTGCTGTGTAGACAGCTGTGTATAGAGTCATCATATGATGAATGTTATATAAGCAACTGCTTATAGAGCCAAGAAGTGATGAATGTTGTGTAGACAACTACATACAGTATAGAGCTGGAGGAGGATGAATTATGTATAGGCCGCTTACCATGTTGAAATATGGTAAGTGCTGCATAGTGCCAAGAGATGACTAATGCACTGCAGACAGCAGTTTGGATTTCATATTTACCACCCTTGACAGCAAGGGTATTCATAGTCAGTGTTGGAAGAGCATGGGAGGAATGGTCCAATGCACAGTTTACACGAGAGAATGGAGGAAAATAGTGAGTGATGGGGAGAGAGAGAGAGAGAGAAAGGAGGTCAGAGAAGGAGTAGAGGGAGGAGGATGACAAATGAGACGAAATGAAAACAGTAACGAAAGACAAGTGCAATACATACAACACCAATAGTTTTGTTTGTCTTGTTTAAACAGATTTATCATCTAATACTTTGTGGTTAGTAGATGCAGTGTGATGAAATGTAGAAAGGAATGGAGGAAGGATGATATGATAGTAAAGATTAGAAGAGAGAGGATTGCATGGACTTAGAAAATATGTAGGAAGAAAAGAGAGATGATATCGAAAAAAAGCAGTATATGAGGAAAGGAGGCAGGAGGAGATGCAAGGGGATTACACATGGGATATATTGTTTCATTTTCATGGCTCCAACGTGCTTGCATATGTCAGCCTTGGTCACCTAATGGTGACTCTCCATGCTTTTCTCTGTAGGGAGAAAAAGGGAAGATGACACAGGAAGGAGAAATAAAACATGTAGGGAGAAAAGAGAAAGAATAACATATAATGAAGTATATAGGGAGAAAAATAGGAGTAGAAGAGGAGGAATACACGTACACATAAAAGAAAAATATGCAGGGAGAAAAGAGAGGGAATTACACAGAAAGAAAGCAGTGTGCAGGGAGAGAAGGCAGGAGCAGAAGAGAGGGGATTACACATAAAAGGAAAATAAGAGGGTATTACAGAGAAAGAATGCAGTATGCAGGGAGAGGTGGCAGGAGAGATGGGGAGACAGTAGCATGCACAGACTTCTCATGGTGGACAATTTCTGATTGGCACTAAATTTTAAAAGTCCGGCCCACACCGTTTTCCGCTAATTGAGTCCCGCCACTGACCACTTAAGTTTAGATCCCTCCTCTGTAAATAGAAATGTAGAGTGATAATTGTTTTACACTCAACACAGCGAGTCCCATTGCAGTCATATACTGTGCTGATTCTTTTACAGCAGCGATGTGTTTTCAGAGTTTATTCTTGCTACATCCAGATTCAACTTAAAGCTCTTTCGTATTGGAGAGGTTACTGCAGGCTGTATCTGACCATCCCCAGTTTGAAAAGTTGCTCTTAAGGTGGATGTCATCAAAAGGTAGCAACAGTAAAACAGAATATATCGTCATTGTGAAGGGTTGAAGCCAGCTGTGGTTTTCTTTAGAGATTTATGAAGGAGTTGCAGAGTAATTGCAGTAAAGGAAATATGCAGCAAATGGCACTGCATTATGTCAGTTTAATAACTTACAGGTTGCCAAAGAAAGGGCATTGATGATAAATGAAGATTAACATGTAAATGAAGGCTGTCGTACATAATGTTTTGTTTAAGCCGATGTGCTGCAAAAGTTACTCTTAAGCTAATGGAGACATTATAAAGCTTAAGGATGTCATTTATACAGTTACCAATACTTTTTAACCATAAGAAATAATATATCTCAGCTCACAACTCATACACATGCAGTAAGAAAATAGCTTCAATACACACAATTTTTGCATGAAAATTCATTCAGATACTTTTGATAATGCAGTATGGTATATACGGTAGCTAAAACTTGTTGTATGCATTTTGAAATAGAAGATACAATATACTGTAGTAGTACAGCAAATACTCAGTCTCTGTATTCTTGTTTACTTAATGTGAGTTGAAGCAATGGATAAAAGTGTGGTAACCTGGATAATATCACCAAAATACTTATAGACAGTGCTGTAATGGGAGAAAGGCAAGTGTGGCCATATGTCTTTACCCATTTTAATATGTCTTATACCCACTTTACTATATCAGGAGCACCAAATGAGCAAGAGGATACCAGTAGTTATATGCTGTTATGCTTGGTTGCAGGAAAATTAAGTGAAATATTTATTTAGATATACATATACAGTATGTTGCATTTTCCAGTAAAATTATTTAAAAAGTTTTATTGATGGTTTGCAAGATTCAGTAAATATTCTGATCACTGCAAGCTTTAGCACAGTTGACATGTTCAGCTCTTGTACTGTATTACTAGCATGATACCACTGCTGTGTATATCCTACCTAGAATCCTGAACATTTACACAACATTTAGAATGGTAACCACTGTTTGGTGGTTGAGCTCTCTGGTAAATGGCAGTACATGGTGGTACTCCATGATATTTAAGATGTAGAGCCAGATCATATTAATGGTAACACTGTGTGATTGTTATGTTTTTTCTCAACCTGAAATGGCAGCCACTGTTATTATGAAGAAAAATGGTAAACGTTTTTAGTGCAGTGATTGCTCTTTATAGAATTTATTACGTATTGACTAAAAAGTTTTTGTTTGTACATGTTTCGCCATTCACAGGTGCAATTCATTTTACATTAATTTATTATCAGGATAAAATTTTCTCTTTTATCACTTCCAGATGCAATATGTACTGATAATTACAGCCTTGCAGAATGTTAAATACAGCACTGGTATTGGTTGTGGTGAGAGCAGCATATGGCCAAGAAAACCATTACCATGACAGCACTGCTTATAATATTGATGGGCTGAAAATGGGGGATCTTTGTTATGTTTCTTTGATGTCTCTATTTTATTCATATTGTGGCAGCTTTAATAACCATGGCTCATATCCATAGACAAAGTTCCGAATAACCCTGTGTCATAACTCAGATGTTGATTTACAGGAAGAACAAGAGTTATGGGAGGTTTGTACACTCTCTGTCTTGGTCTTTCATGTAAAACGATTATGACGAAGGTGACCATAAGCATGTTTGTGGATTTAGCCCCTGGTTAGCAGGAAAAGCACAGCCAAAAGCTTTCTTGTAATGTGCATTTACTGAGTGGTTTGTACAGTACAGTACTTGTGTAACTGAATGCTACAGAGAAGTGTGTTTGCTTTCAACACCTCAGTAGAGTGTTTAGGAAACTATTATGTATCAAGAATAATATATTGTACATGGTGTTTTAATTCATCTCCAACTATCATGTATCGAGGAAACTGTATTGTCTCTTAATTCATCTCAAAGTATCATGTATCAAGGAAACTGTATTGTCTTTTAATTAATCTCATCCATTGATTTATTTTTTTTAGGAAACTGTGAGTCAGCTTGAACGAAGTGTTTACTACAGGTTGGAAGGCAAGCTTGTAAATCCCCTTAACCCTCATGATGTACTTTTTCCTTTACCCTTGCTGCTGCCAGAGAGGGACACCTTCATGGGGTGGCACCAATATGACTGGGTGGTGGAGCTACCTGGGTATACAAACATCCCTCATTCCCTTCCCAATCCCCCAAATGGAAGTTTGCAAACTGTGGAAGAGGGGCAACTTCAGCCTCCATTCCACCAGGTTCATGTTCAGGTGAGCCAAGGGTTGCAGCTACTACTACTACTACTGTTAGTGTTACCAGATCATTTTATTGAACTTAGGAAAGGCCTCTCATATTGATGGGGTTTACTAAGGCTACATAAAACCCCTGTCATTCAAAAAGTCTGTCCTAAGCTGAAGAAAATTATCAGGCAAGACTAAAATGAAAAAGGCATCCCCGGGCTCAGTGGGTTATTTGGCATTTTGTATTCATCCGTGCATCGTGAGAAACCTTAACCCCTTCTGTGTGATGACAATTTCTTTATTTCATTCCTGCTGTTGCCAGGCTATTATATTTCTTTTTAAGGATGAGCTGTCAATGAAGGGGTATTAGAGACTGCTACTCCCGCAGTATACAATGTTTTTAAGTGTTTCAGTTTATGAGGACTCCTTTAAATTGAATAAAATCGTTTGGTGGTAGCAGGAATAATGATAAATTGATGCCATGGTAGCAGATTGGTTTAGGTGGTGTGTATGATCAGCAGCTGTATTTTCTACCCATGATAGGCATCTGTATGATAAACAACCTTTCAGTCCAATGGTGTATAGTATAGCATTTTTTTTTTTCTACCTCCCCATGATTGTATGCAGCTCTTGGGGAAACTGCTTGTACTGAGGGTTGTCGGATGCATCTAATCCTTCCAGTTCTGAAAGTTTCTCCTAAGCTAAACAAAACTGCCTCAAGGTAACAAGAATAAACTAAAAAATATGTCATTGTAATGAAGGGATTAAAGGTTTCCCTCTGTGCAGCTTCCATTGTAAATGTGATTAGATTGAACATGTGTCTCAGAGCCTAGCTGAGTCAGTGTGTGTGTGTTTGTGTGTGTGTGTGTGTGTGTGTGTGTGTGTGTGTACTCATTATCTCATTCTGTCTCCCATGATATAAGGTGTCAGAGAAGTAATTGCAAAAGTTAACTGTTTGATTGTTTCTCATGTTTTATGAAGTTTATATTTGTAGTTTATGCCAGTGATTGTTTTGATAATTAACTGTTATACTTAAAGTGTGTTTAACAGGTTTATTTTCATAGGTTTATTAAAAGGAGCACCCAGAGCATTAGCTAAACTCAGCACAGTCAGTCCTCATTACAGCGTTCCTTTTATTTTTTATTTTCCTCCTAAGTTTTCAGTAAAAGGAAAAAAAAAAAAAAAGTAATTTAAGTTTCAGGGTCATATTCTAAGTGGTTTTGGAGATTTCTTAACATCACTTCATTAGCAGTTTATTTTGCACATAACAGTTCAATAACCTCATTTTTGTCACTAATATGAACTGTATCAGCATAAAGTACATACAGTAAATGACATAGCAAGAGATTATTAAGGTGTAATTATTCTGCACATTTTAGCTCAATATCCTCCTCTATGTTATTGATACAAACAATGGTATATTCATCTTAAAGCATACAGAGTAAATAACACAAAAGAAACTGTTAAAGATATACAAAATAAGTCACTAACGAACAGGTGCTACAAACTCTTCTATACCACCTAGAATACAAACCTTACTCTAACTGTGAAGCTGATACTCAAAAACTCCCCCCAATTCATGATAACTATTCTACTTAAAAAATTTTGAAATTCTGTACAGTATTCTGTTATAATGCGAACTGGCTGTATAATGCAAAGGGAGCTTCCAGTAATTTATTGCTCATTCTGTCTATGTTTTGTTCAATTTTGTGATGCCTCTGGGTGATATCTGTTCACTAAGCCAGCATTCCATTGTTCATAGTTCATCAGTTTAGGCAGCCTCCTAACACCTCTTCCTTACCAGTTTATTTATGCATATGGCACATTAATATTCTTTTGTATGTTATGTATGCAATCTATGACATTACCGGAAAAGCAGAAGTAACGTAAAAAACAATAAATTCTCTTGTATGTTGTTCATGCAAGCTGTGTCATTATTATACAAAGCAAGGCAGTATAAATGCGTAGTATGCAGAGTAAATCACCGAGGAATAGGTGCTAAGGAACTTTCTTAATTGACAAGAATGTGCACCCCAGGTAGCTGTGTTTCTCCCCTCACTATATCAAGCATGAATTTTTGTGTGGCAGAACAGGCTTTCATTTTTTAACTCAATTATTCTGTACTCAGTTCCCTAACTCACTTGTATAAACTCTGAACTTTTGAACATTCCTACCTGAGTCAAAAATTTCTTAACTCATATAAATTCTAAACTTTCAGACATTCCTTCTTATGTTTAGCATTTTCTAACACACTTGTTTAAATTATAAACTTTCAAACATTCCTTCCTAAGTTTAAAATTTCCTAACTCACTTTATGATTTCTAAACATTCAAAAATTTCTTCGTACAGTAAGTTTAAAATATTCACACTCACCTGTATAAATTCTAAACTATCAAACATTCCTTCTGAAGTTTAAATTACAAGTACTGTACTTAAAATGATCTTTGGAATAGTCTGGAACTTTTGGACATTCCTCTTTATGTTAACATTACTTAACACTTAATTTTTGCAGAAATAATAAACTGTCATTCCCCCTTACATTATTACTTAAACTCGATTAAGGGAGTAACATTCACCTTTGAGCATTCCTTCTTATGTTTAGAACATGTCACAGTTGATTGTGGAACAGTTTTGACATTTGAAGCATTCCTTCTTATAATGTGGACTGTGGTACCGGTACTTATTTGTTGACCAGCATAGTGCAGTGCTTTGAACTTGTAAACACCTTCTTGATGCAGTTGTTGGGTACCTGGCATAAGGTCACTTCTATAACTTTGAAATCTTTACGATTTTTACCATTGCTGAGCCTTCTGAGTAGTCAAGCATCTTTACTGATCACTGCAATGTCGAAATTACAGAAAAGCAGTCCACTGTTGTGCTATACAGGTACAGTAGGAATTTGAGCTCCAAAATCATGATAATTGACATAAGCTGCATGGATTGCTGTACACAAGCTTGCAAGTTATGCCCTATCAGTTTCAAGAAAGGCCACCATAGTCTCAGACATTACTACTGTACTGTGGTCACAAAATACTCCTTATATATTATTGAATGATGATGATGATGATGATGATGATGATGGAATTCTTAAAGTCACACACACAAACATACTTGGCTGTGTATCTATATATCTGTCTGTCTCTCTTACTTACTGCACCAAAACCATATCCAATCTTCCATCCCCTCCCATGACATACCACTTCCCTTGCCATTTGTACTCTCCATCTGTATACACAGCACAAGCCTAAATTTAGATGTACTGTAGTGTTAAATTATGAGTGTATGCTGTCTTTTCACTGCATTCACACTGAGCACGGAATAAAATAATCTAATTCAGAGCAGAACTGAAAGGATTTAAATGTGTTGGAAGTATTTGTAGAATCCCAACTTTATGTAGCTACCCAATGTTGTACTTTGAAAACTGAAAATTTTGTCACTCTACCATTACCATAGAAATGTCAGCTCATCAAAATTGTTTAGGCGTAAGAGAAACACGAATCACATCACCCCATTGTGAGGCTAGACCCCCCCCCTTCCTCCCCTTGCTACTATTGCTCGGGTACCTCAGCACCGTCATTTTTGTAGGCACTGGACTGTCATTGATCTACTACATTATCGTACTGTCAGTGTTTGGGTACTGGTACATTATTAGTGTGCAGCTGGCTTGAAGAAATTGATGTGGAGGAGAGGCCAGATTTAGTCTATGTTTTGCCATAACTCCTTTAATCTGATGACTTTTATTCTCAGTACTGTGACACTAAGCACTTTTTATTACTTCGATGGAAGGTTTTCAAATTTGATCCTACAATAACCCCTTTCACCAACAGTGATTCTTTATAAGATGAAGAGAATTGTCTATTGGTGGCCAGATTAAAATAAAAAGCTTTCATTTGACAGTAGGAGTTATCGGGTATAACATAGAAAACCTGGTTCCTTGTTTACATTTGTTGATATTCTGAAAACATTTGCAGTGTACACCGAGCCTACCCAGTGTACAGGTATGTCGTTGTCTGGGTACTATCATTTTCATGTTATTTCGGTGCCATGATGTAATTAGGAAAGTGTAACCCCATCAAGGTACCACAATACAGTATTTTGTATCACTGGTGTGTATTCCCACTGGCATAAGCTTCTTAGTATTTCCTCCTTAGCGACTGTCTTTGCATACATAACCTTAATATTGTCTTGTATGCCAGCTGTATCTTTTTAATATTGATATATCTTGCTTCAGTAACATATATCTATCTAGTTATTGTAAGACACCTTATTCCAGTAAGGGGTAGCCACAAACTAATCACCCTGCCATTTGACAGCCTTCCCTCCAACTTACACCCAACCTCTCCCATATATATCTCAATTCCATCCCTCCCTCTCATCCTTGGTCTCCCCCTCCTCCCCCCAGTAACATACAAGAGGATATGAGGGTATAATGTGCAAAATTAATCATTAAGGAATAGATGTTATGAGGACTCCTATGCCACCAAGAACACGATCTGCTGTCATATTTGGATACCCTTTTACTGTTGTGTTGGTACAGTATTGCACAGTTGGGAATTAGCTTTGGAAACATATTAGGGGCTCAGCGCATATACACTCAAAAATAATAATCAGTATCCCCCCCAGCATACAAAGCCAGGGTCACTGAGCATCCCGTGGAAGATAAAACAGATGGCAAAAAGAATGTGAGGGTTAAAGTTCAGAGTGAGATGAGAGGGAAGACCGTGGAAGATGATACCGTACCTATTGACTGTGAGACAAAAATGCTGAAAAGAGGATATGAGTGAGAATGAGCATCCAGTGAGATGGCAGGGAAGATTTTATTATTATTATTATTTTATTTTTATTTTTATTTTTTTGGGGTACAGTTCTGAGTCATAGTTTCTGTTCACCATCTAATCCTACGCTGGGCTGAAGGGAGGTGGAGGCTATGGTTTCGTAGTGAACAAAGACCCATTGTCCAGTGATAAGGTGGTAATTCAAAGTGTATTTAGGCTGCATCAGGAATAGTTCGTAATGACTGCTATTTCTCTAACATGGAAAAGCTTCACACCACAGTAACAGGCCTATATTCAGTGTGGTATCCTGGCTACAGCTCCCATTTGGCCACCAGCAGAGGTGAACATAAGATAACAGAAAATATGACATAAGTGTACACCAAATATGGATTTTGTATGCTATGTAGACTTCTTAGCACCCCTTCCTCAATGGTCTGTTTCTGCATATAGCAACTAAAATTCTCTTTTTTGTAATTTATGTATACTGTGTCATTAGGAAAAAGCTATAACTAATGTCAGTCTGTCTTTAGCTCTTTAGCCAAATGCCTTAATACTGGAAGGGGTGGCCACAAAATAATCACTTCCATGTCACCCTGTACATTGCCATCAGGCTGCCCTCTCTTCAGCTCACATTACCCTCACTCATATACCTCTCCACCCCATCCCTCCATCTCATCCTCAGTTTCACACTTCCCCTCTTCCTTGTATAAATAACATACAAGGCAGTAATAAAATGTAATGCACTAAATAGACCACTAAGGAAGAGCTGTTATAAGCCCACAAAAATACAGCCCCAGGACAGTAATATCTGTCACATTGAACCGTACATTCCTATCCATATTTCATGTACAGCAGATACATAATTGTTAAAATTAAGTGAGGGACTAGATTTTGGTTTTGCTGAGCACATTCATATCTCTAACTCTTTCCATATACAAATACAGCATACAGATGAAAATATTGTACCTCATGACGATGCACAACTCTGCCATTTTAAGCACAAGATCAGCACAAAAAAGATAAACCCTGAAACACTTGTACAATACTTGAGTGTATCATTAAGGACTATTGTACTATTGACTGAAACAGATAGGATTATAGGTATGCACAAATAGCAATAATATACCAGAAAGTTGTCCAGGAATTGGTACTATAATGAGAAAAAATGTAATTCTTGCATTTCTGTAGGTAACACATTCAGTACGGTGATGTCTGGAGATTATTCATGTTGCCTTCAAAAACTGTTAAGTCTGCTTCGCAATGGCCACTCACACTGAAGAGATTAATGAAGGCTATATCTGATCCCTCCAGTGTATATATATATATATATACTGTATATATATATATTAAAGCAGACCAGTTTTTTTCTGGTAATTAGTGAAAAGAATGTCATTGCACTGAAGTGGTGGATGCTTTCAGTCCATTGATCTCTGTTATAGATACTCATTACTACCACTTAACCATTATATAGCATTCATTTTAGGAGAAATGTTTCTTTTGAAAGGGTTTGGAACAACTCTCATGAAACCCTTCACTACACGAGATCTCCCTGAGACTGAATATGATCGGAAGGTACGAAAAATTAGATAGAAAGAGATGTCAAGGCACTGAATTCATTAAAAGTTATTTGAAACATAATTCAAAACATTAAGCCTCACTGATCAGTGAAATGAGCCCCTTGCCTGCTTCCTGCCTCTCCATCTTGCTATCATTTGCCTCATTCTAGCACCAGGCACCCATCCTAGCCACCCCACTACCCCCTGCTCACCCCTACCACCTCCTACCCTACCCTCTCCACTCCGTGCCTAGCCCCATCCACCCCTACCCAGCCCCCAACTACCCTTCTGTGATATAGCTGTTCTGTGGCATGAGTGCGGTCCTCTTTGGAAGTTAGTGAACGTGGCCTGTTAACCCAAACGGACCCAAGATTCTGATGTAGAGAGGAAGTTAAGGGAGCTTGGGTCTATAAGATGTGTGTTTATTTTACGAATGATTAGTGTATTTATTCATTTATTATGTACGTTTGTAATGCAATTGAGTCTGCCTATTTATTGTATTGTATGCCTGAATTGCAGACCTAAGACTTTGGTCCTGAAAAGCTAGGAGGGTCCATAATCTGTGTCAGCTTTGAGTAAGACGGTACATTCATTGATTTACGGTTTGTCACGGTGAGCCAATTGAGTCTCAGCCTGTGTATGGTAACTTTACTTAAAATTGGTGATGAGCATTATGAAACTTATGACCACTTATCCAGTTTTTAAGCTAATTTAGACTTAGATTTGTTGAGCATTGCAGGATCTATGATTTTTTTTTTTGTTCCCTCTGAATATTTCTTGGTGTGTCTCATGTAATTACAAAGTTTAGGATGATCATGTCCAAGAAAAAGTCATGATATTATACTGTTGATTTGCCTTTGCTTGGCTCAACTTTTAGTAGACAATCTGCACAAATGGTAATACTTGTAAATAATACTCTAGGATAAGGGAATGTGCCATTGCTTCTGAAAATTATGCCCAACTTTGTTTTGATACTGTTGTGGTTAAAGGTTGTATTTTCGCTGGCTTGAGAGCTTTATGTCCTTCTTCAGCAATTTATTTTCACTATCACCTCTGAATATTCTGCTGTGTGTTACAGTTGCAAGCTGTGTCAATATTAGAAAGGCATAACAAGATCATAAGGTATAAAGGTAAAATGTTACTTTTTTTTATTTTAGCAAGGCACAAATGGCACACAAAGTAATACTGTATTAGGGTGAAATATATTAAATAAATTGCTTAGACAGAAGTGCTACAAGGCCTCTGATGCCAGCAAGAATATGACCCTGGGAGGTCTTCAGTAGTTCCCCGTGTCAGTCAGTACTTAACAACTTTCTGGTTGCTGTTTTGCCAGGAAGAGTTGGGTGGTTCTTGGTATGGTTTGGTACTGAGGGCTTGTCAGGAGTAACAACTTTAGTCATTTGAAGTTAGAATTACTCTTGGACACAAATTGCACCTCTCCACACTTGCCAATACTCCTTCACTTGAACTTCACTTATACTGTAACCATAATTGTAATCTGGACTATAATTACAAGTGATGGCGTCAGAGTCAAGGAGTATGGGCAGGTGTGAAAGAGTATGAGTCACAAGAGTAATTTTGATTTGAAATAGACTTTACCTGTGAATATACCATGATCTTGTGCAAGTTATGCCCAATTTTGTTTAATGCTGTTGCAACCGAGAGGTCTGCAGTAATGTCCTATTTGGTTAAGCAGTACCTATTTCCTTAGCACAAATTGAATGTTATAGTCAACATTCAGTAGCCTTTCTCATCATTATTACAACATTAAGGTATAGTGGAGTAAATTACCAGGTTATCATGGAGCATAAACAGGAGTGTACCTGTGCTGTGACCTTCAGAGAAATTACTGAAGACCTTTCGATGCCAGTGGATGCCTATAAATTTTCCAAGAGTTGAGCTAGTGGTGAGATCAGTTGTTCTGGGTAATATTGTTTTCTATATACACAAGACCCAGATGTTTGCAAAAATGTACTGAAAGATTTATTCTGCTTATTTCAGTGCTGATCTCTCTACTTGAATGATTTTTTGCAACAGTGGAAAAAAATGTGAAGAGAAATTCAGTTGCCTGCAGATCATCTGATGACAAGTTCTTTACAGAATACTGTTAAATAATACTGACATGAATTATGAGGAATGTAAAGTGGTGAAGAAAGCCAGTTAGCTCAAAGAGTAATTCTGTATGTAACACTTAGACTAGTTTTGTTAAGAACCTCGAGCCCCCCAATTTTTGAGTGTCTGCGCCGTCACTACTGATACGAGCGGCCAAGAGTAGCCCCCAAAGGTAGCTTCTAGACCCATATCCCCCTCACATGTAGACCAGAGTTGCAACCCAAGCAGCTATCCAGCATGTGGTGAGGCCGACATGCAAACCCCAGTCCAGGTTTTGTTGCTCGTTAAGTGTTAGATCGCCTGCCCAGTGATGAGATGTTATTTTCCCACCCATCCTTCCTTTTCTCAGCATTTTCCCTTTATCCTTGCCCATTTTTTTTTTCCTTATCCATCCTTCCTTTTCTTTTCCCTCTCTTTTCTACTCTTCCTCTTCTTAATTGATTATTTTCTGTTTCTGCTTTCTCATTGAGATTTTATATTGTCCTGGGTTTTATTATGTTTTCAAATTTACTTTCTATCAGCAAAATGTCTCAGAGTTATTCTCCCTTTATTTCTTATTCCTTTCTACCAGCATTCGATTATCGTGACATTTCACTTTCACACTTTCCCTTTTCCTTATTATTTTGATCTTTTATTTTAATTTCTTATTTTTTATTTATCTCACTGCCACTAGTACTACTGTATACCATCATTCGAAGCTGGAAATGCTTTATCTATATAGGTGTTGCAAACCCAAAAAATTAATTGCAATACTTCATAAGTTAATGCCCTCTGTCCCACGCCTTAATGTCTGTTGGAATTGTTGTTTGTGAATACCTGCACTGAATGTTGATTTTATTAAGGGTGAACTCTGGTGGATCCTTCTGCTGTTGGATTGGTTGTTGCAGATTTCAGATATTTAATGTTGAAACTGTGAGTACAAATTATATGTAAAGCACAAATGAGGGCTGCAGTATATTGAGAAATGCTTA
Organism: Coenobita brevimanus; assembly: GCF_032717465.1. Taxonomy (NCBI): domain Eukaryota; kingdom Metazoa; phylum Arthropoda; class Malacostraca; order Decapoda; family Coenobitidae; genus Coenobita; species Coenobita brevimanus. Next base: position 29,420,463 of record NC_137012.1, read on the forward strand.
ATTAGAGGGATTAGTTTTGCCTGTATTCCATATTGTGTGACTTATTTATTCTCTGTGTGTGAGGTAAATACTCATTATATACAGTAATGCAATGTAGTGATAATCAGTAAGTTGCAGTGTTGCTCTAAATGTATCAGAATTTCAAATGACTGTTTACTGTATCCTGTACTGTACTGTGTTAAATGAAACTAGATGTGGGAGATTGTTCATGCCTAGAAAGGTCCATAGAATTAGTTAAAAATGGCCACAGGAGCCATGGTGAGAAACACAAGCACTGACAAATCTATTACTAAAACCTTTTGTACTAGGAGAAGGAATTTTTTTTGCAAATCACTACATGTTTTGTCATCATTCACAGTCTTGAGCTGCAAATGTTATGGCCAAGACTCATCACTGGGCAGCTGAAGAAGAGGGCATTTTAACACAGCTGAGAGATAACTGACCTGTGTCTTGCTATTAGTGCTATGTCCTGTTGAAAATGAAGAATTGTACTCACACATGGAAAAGTTGTTGACCAGGGAGACAACTGTTTTGACCTGATTTGGGCCCAAAATTGCTTTATATCCCCAACAGACAACTTTTCCTTGAGTGAGAATTGTATGATTCTTCTACAGTTAAACCTCTGTGGTTCGCATGTCGGGCTTCACCGGGGTCGGAGATTGAGTGGAAAACTGTACACTTTGCTCAGGGATGCTGAGATCGTTAATTCCGTTCTTGACCACATATGGCACAGATCAGTCAAACTTATGATGCAGTAAGTTCAGATTATTATTAATTATTATTATTATTATTATTATTATTGTTATTATTATTTTTATTTTTAAATCCATGGTAGATTAAAGAAAATTACTTACTATTTTTCCCATGCCTTTTTTTTTTTTTTTTTTTTTTTTTACTAAGTCCATGGAAGGTTACAGATAATTGCTTATTAAATTTCTACTGATAATGATAAAATTGCTTGACTCGTCTAGTTTACAGTTTCACCACTTAATAAAAAAATAAAAAAAATTGTAATAATTTAAGCACATCTCATACTTACGAGGGCTGTCTGTACTGTGATTATTTAAATGAAGTTTTGTGCTTTGGTTCATGTTATTGTTTTAAAATTATATACTGTACTTTGTTTATTTTCTTGTGATTTTATGATGTGCTCAATATGCCCGTGCTTTAAATTTATGGTGTTTTTTCCATGACATTTTGTGCTGTGGTTGATGGGCTTTGCTGCAGTGTTTGATTATATAACAATCCGGGGGCTGTGTTTCAGTGATTAAGTGTGCAGTATTATGGTGGATAATTGGATAGCCCTCTTAGGCCCTTCAGGTACCGTGTTATCTGCAGTTCATGCCGTGAGACATTGACAGTCGCGTCTTGGGTCAGTATTTTTTGTTGACTGTCGGCCATGAGTGGTACCGGTAACTGTATTTTCTGTTTATGATTAATGTTTATTGTTTATCATCAAGTTAAGTGTTGTTGAATTTTTAAAGGTGCAGTATAGGTTATGACAGCTTCAGGTTAAACATAAAGACTATTGCAATGTTTTGAGTTAGATATGATGATCTCATAATATACTGAGTACATTTTGGGAAGTGTATATCATTGTCACAGCCACACCTGAGCTAAGTCTAATACTTGGTAATTATCACACCCATGAGCCAGATTTTTACCTCTTCTCGGCAGAGCACTGAGTTATTTATTTTTTTTACAAGCTGAAAAGAGGAAAGAATTATAAAAAAAATCCCATCAGCCAAATTTGGAGCCCAGTTACAGCACTTCAAAGAGTCCATTATTTTCACAAGTCCAGAGTCAAACTTGGACTTCAGTACCAAGGTTTCCCTGAGCTAAGTGAGCAGTTTTTGTCCCAATCTCTGTCCCTCATCTCACTCCTCATCTCACATGGGTTGCACCGGCCTTGTTGGACTATAAACTCATATATATATATAAACCTTGTGTTTTTTCCAGTAATAAATATAATTGAAATTTTAGGAGTTGGTTTGATGTCCATGTTAGATTTAGAAACATGTAGTATTGTCAGTGGGAGTAGCTAATGATGCCAGTATGTTTCTCTATCTCTGTCTCTCCTTTAAGCCTAGCCCTGAGACCCTACACTCTTGCTTATACAGTATGGGATTAAATGGAACTGATTGATGATGATGATGATGATGATGTACTGTGTGGTTATCACATAAAAGTTATGGCATTCAGTGAAAACTGTTATTCAAAATATCATTTCCATATTAAATTATCATGGCATTTGATAATTATTGGTAAGGTTCTCTCATACCAACACTTCCCCCATCACACCCTCAGGATGATGATGATGATGATGATAATGATGGTCATCATTATAAATATATGTTTTATCATATGAAAATTGCAATCATGGAGTAAAAAAATTTCATGGCATTCAATTATTACAATATTATTATTATTATTATTATTCATGGCATTGATTTTGTGATTCTTCCAGCAGTTTAGCCTAAAGTTTTGAGGTGCAATGATAGGTAAGTTTCTGGCCATTTGTAAATAGAGTGTCATGATTATTGATTAGCGTTTCTCGCAGTTCTTTTAAACTGTGTTAGGTTAGCTGGATATGGTTATTGTACATGCAGTTAATGACATTATTTTAGCCCTGTATAATGTTTGGCAAGGTATTGATAATGTTTATGCAATTGGTGTTTTAGCTCATGTGTTTATGCGATGTTCACTTTAACTAGGTGGTGTAAAACTGCTATATCTCCTCCTTGAATGCTGATCTGTGACAATAGATCAGGGTAACACTAGATTCTGGTGCTAGTCATGAAGTTTATGCAGAGGATGTTGAGCTACAGCCCTGTCCTTTTCTGCCACTGAGCTACTGGAAATTAGCTGCAAAAAGATGAATATCTCCTCCTAGTTAGAGTCAATGCGCTGCAGTATTATTTTTATGCATAATTGGTGAACAAAGAGATAAACTAATATAAAATGACAAGGGATTAATTATTATGTAGTGCACTTAATGTCAGTACTAACTTTATAATTTACATTAGCTTCTGTAACACTGTAACCTCTTTAGTTTGATGATGTTTTTTTGATTTTGTTCATGCTGTCTCCAGATTAATCACCTAAGATAGACTTTTCAAACTTGAGGGATTAAATACAACTGTCATTAACTCCCATCATTGCTTGGAGTCTCATCTAAGCTAAAACATTATCTTATAGTAGGAACAATACACTGGTGTACACAGTACATCATTCAAATGAACTGGTTAATTGAAGCAGCTTTTTTTTTTTTCTGAGGAGTTATAGTCATACAGTATTGTACATAGAAACTATTACTATTATTTCTAGTATTCTACAGTATTAGTATTATCATTATTTATTTCTTTCATTAATTTCTTTACTTATTTATCGATGATTGTGTTTTGTTCCCCAGGACTGAATACCACCAAGAGTCAACCATCAGCACCGGGTGTCAGCTAGTCCACAGTATTTAAGTGTAAGCAGTTACTTGGTTATATCTATTTCATTTTATTCATACCATCGCCTAGTGGTGTTATTCAGCTTTGGGTATATTCTTTGATCTGAAGGAGTAAGATACAAGTACAGTATAGCCTTAAGCCTTTCGGGTCGCAAGTAGGTCTATACACATCCGGTCTGAAAAATCGCATTTTTGACCAAAAAATCATGGTTTGCAAATTTAAAAAATATATATTCAGTAAGACCTCGATATAACGGACTTCAGTAGACCGGAATTCGCTTTTATCAGAATCGAGGAGATATTGGACTAAATTCCTATACATTGGAATAAGTCCGATAAAGCCAGAAGCAGTTCGGACTGTCTGACCACTTCAGCTAGGTTCATAACAATAAGGTGAATAAAAGACACGTCTATCAGTGAACAGTACAGTATTATTATATATATTATACCAATTGATTATTGTAGTGATGGTATAATGGTGTATAATACAGTACAATACTGCAGTGGTAGTGAAAACAGTTTAAAAATCGTTGGTGTGATCTGGACTAATGTCTGATATATTAGAAAAAGTCCAGGTTAGGAGGGGGAAGTCTGGATGTCGCTTTTATCAGAATTTCACATTTTCGGAATAGCTTGGGCCCCGATTAGTCTGTTAAAGTGAGGTCTTACTGTAATGTTCATGTATAAGGAAATGATATGCATCTCTCTACAAAATATTAGGGCTCTACTACCATACAAGAGCCATATTAACGATGGTGAAGTTGCATAGCAAGTGATGTGTGGTGTCACAAATAAATGCATTTCTGTATCCAAATGATACAGAAACACTCCTACTAAGCTAAAATCATAAATCTGAGTTTATTTCTTCTCAGTTGTATTGTCCAATACCCAGGAAATCAGTAAATATTGAGAGAAATACTGATAACATTCACCAGCTTCCTATTACAGTTTTAAGATGGGGGCAAATAGGCGAGCCACAATCGTGGCCAGGACACCCATACCGATAAAGCCACAACTGTGACCAGGAGACCTGTACTGATAAAGCACGATCGTGGCCAGGAGACCTGAAAGGATTAATAACCCTTCAGCAAGAGAGGCCTGTCAGTGAATTAAGTTATCTGTGAAAAACAAGAAGTTAGAAAGCACTCGAGCACATACAGTACCTCGGTCAGCGACAGTAAAATTTATTATTTACTCCTGTAATTCCCGGTCTCACATAGGCATTTATTACATAATGCTTAAAGACCATGGACCATGCAATACCCTTTTCCTTTAATGTGGCCTAAAATCACCATGTCTTCATCCTGAATGCAGAGTTGTAACAGTAGATTAACACTAAAATATGATACTAGTCATGAAGAAGTGATATGAAATGGGTGTACAGCTTTCGTATTGTATTTTTCTGTCACTGAGCTACATGAAAGAAGCATCCTAAGAATGAAAATATGGATCAAGTTAAGGTGAAGGAACTGTACCTGATGGCAACACTGAATGTCATAATCCTGAGTCATTTTCCTTATGTCTTACTTGCTCTGAGTCTGGGCATTTTTCCCTCCACATTCATGACTGAAGCCTTCTTCAGCTAGTCACCGTCCCCCATCCCTTGAATGTGTCCAAATCATCTTAATGTACCTGTTTGGATCTCCTTTCTAATATCTCTAATGCCAAAACTCTCTTGCGTAAACCCTCGTGTATAATCACCTGGTATAAAGTAATTCATACAATCAATAAAATTCTTGAACCTTTATATATATATATATATATATATATATATATATATATATATATATATAGGTGGTGGTGACCATCATCCACTCACTTGATGTAGTGCTGCCTACTTCTTCCTTAGCTTTTATCATTCTTTTTCTGTGCCTGTCCTCCTCTCTTCTTATATCTCCCATCTTTCCTGTCACTTCTTATTGCTCTTCTTTCCTTTACAGGTGGCTTTACATTGAGTGACAAGCCAAATGGTTTCCTGTAAGCCAAGAAACCATTTACAATGCTGGGTGGTAACCATATAACCAACTCATACGTGCTCCTTACGTGTCAACAAGTGGGTTGATGTAGGGTTAGTGCCCCTCCCTGTAAAACCAATAACTTAAAGTCAAATGGCCACCCCTTACGGGATTATGGCATCAGGCAATAGATATATATATATATATATATATATATATATATATATTTAGGAGTGGCAGAGGATGTGTGGACCAAATATTTGCAGTGAGACAGATAGTAGAGAAGGCTTGTGAGAAGGACCATAAGGTGTTTATGGCATTCATGGATCTGGAAAAAGCACATGACAAAGTGGACAGAGAAGGATTGTGGAAAGTTTTGCGCATGTACGGTGTAGAGGGTAAGCTGTTAGGTACCGTCAAGAGTTTTTATGATGGTAGTGAAGCATGTGTCAGGGTTAATGGGCATCTAAGTGAATGGTTCACAATCAGTGTGAGCGTGCGACAAGGTTGTGTGATGTCCCCATGGTTGTTCAATGTATATATGGATGGGGTGATGAGAGAAGTGAAAACACGAGTAATGGAGAGAGGGATGGCATTGGTAATGAATGGTGATGGATGGAATATCTCAAATTTGTTGTATGCTGATGATGAAGTACTGCTTGCAAGTACCGGACAAGAACTTGGTAGGCTAGTGCAGAGTTTTGCTGATGCCTGTAAGCGTCGTTCCTTGAGAGTAAATGTAGAAAAGAGTAAAGTGATGATTATTGAGAGAGAAGGTGACTCCCAGTGCAATGTAACAGTGAATGGAGAGAGAATGGAATTGGTGAGAGAGTTCAAATACCTGGCTACAGTGATAAAAAAGAGAGGAAAATGTGCAAAAGAAGTTGAAAGTAGAGTGACACAAGGAAGAAAAGTAGCTGGTGCAATGAAGGCCTTGATAAGAAACGGAGGCTTGAGTGTTGCAGCTGCACGAGGCTTACATGAAGGAGTGTTAATGCCAACTTTAACATGGATGTGAGACTATGGTGTGGCATGAAAATGAAAAGTCAAGAGTAAGAGCAGTGGAGATGGGACTGCTGAGGAATGTATGTGGAGTTCAGAGGGTGGATAGGATACAAAATAATGTGATTCGTGAAAGATGTGGAGTGAGGAAGTCGGTGGACACCAGAAATGAAGAGTATGTACTGAGATGGTATGGTCATGTGGAGAGAATGTTTAACAATAGAGTGGTGAAGAAGGCATATCAGAGCAAATTCGATGGAGGGAGGAGGCGAGGTAGGCCAAGGAGAAGGTGGAGAGATATGGTGGATGAATGTGTGAGGAAGAGAGGTTTGGAAGTCGGTGAGGCTAGGGAACTGACAGGAGATCGAGCTGGCTGGATGAATTTTGTGAGAAGATGTGCATGATCAGGGATTTTCGGCACCCCTTTTTAACGTGGCAGTGTCTGGATTGACTCTGTCGGATACGATATGTAAAGCTACAGAACGTGGTGAATGTTTTTGGCGTATCCGATAGAGCCAGGATTCTGGGGGCTTGAATGATGAGTGAATGGAAGCGTGGCCCATTGGATTGGTCAATTTTGGGCTGTCTGGACATTGCTACTCCTCATCCTGCCCTTGGGTGGGAAAGGAGGTCCGAATGATGATGATGATATATATATATACAGTATATATATATATAGATATATATATGGAGCCTCTGTGGTACAGTGGTAAAGTGTGCGTTTTCTTACACTGAGGAACGAGGGTTCGCACCCCGCCAGGGTCATAAACTTTGGGAGCGTTCTTCTGGCCATGTACTGCATTGGCGGACACAAGGGGTGCTGTGGTTGAACCAGTGTTGCATACTATAAAGTATGCTTGCACCCAGTCGGCTTGCGCGGGCTGATTACACTTGGTTCACAGACTACACACACATCCAAAGCCACTCCAACACTACAATTACACTTACAAGCACGTCTCACACTACATACAATCTCTACTAGACAGCCTAAGCCACATGGTAGAGATACGTTGGCTGTATCATCCACACTTCGGTCAGGATAGGCCAGTCCTGCAGTGGACACTCAAACGGCTGATGAGATGAGATGAGATATCTATATATATATATATACTGTGTGTGTATATATATATATATATATATATATATATATATATATATATATATATATCTATCTATCTATCTATCTATCTATATATATATATATGATCACTGTCATGACTGGTTTCTCATTATGTGAGTGTTTTCTCACGTATATAGTCACTACAGTGCTAAATTCTCTGTACTGTCAATTATTCTGTAATCAGTTTTCAAAAATACATCCCAGTTGTAAAACAAGGATGTACCGTATTCAGATTTTTTTTGGTCAGATGTGCCCTGTTTATCCATTTTGACATTCAGATTTCAGTGCATTCCAGTCTGCATGCCTGTCAGTTACCAGATTTCAGTGTATTCCAGTCTGCATGCATACTTTTCTGTCGGTTACCAAGTCTCACTGCCGTACAACACAGCACATGCTTTGTGGAGTAGTAGTAAGAACAAATTAATCAAAGAACATAACTAATTGAAGAAGACACTAATGAGTGGTTCTATCAGTAGGTGGTTGTGTGTTTGGGTGTGGAGTAACAACACAAACAACATGGGAAAGCAGAACAGCAAACTCAAGCCAGAGGTTTTGGAAGACCTCAGATCCAACACTGAGTTCACAGGTACAGTTCCAGTGTTATTCCTCTCTTTCATCATTCCCACCTCCCTGTTTTGTTCCATTCCTTTACCTTTACCTCCTTTCTTCTTTCTCATCTCATTGCCACTCCTCCACCTTTACTTTTCTCCCATTTTTCCTCCAATCCTCCATACCTCTTGTTTCTTGTAACCATGATAACGAAAGGGATAACCCGTAAACAGCAGCTGACTGTGTTTATATGGCTGTATTTCACTCGGGTAGTGCCAGACAATACTGCTCGACATAGAGAAACCTCCAGTCATTCAAGCACTAATCAAAGAACCATGCTTATGATGATGAGGAGGATGATAATGACAATGATGATGATGATGATGATGATGATTTTGTGATTACAACAGTCAAATACATAAGCACTCAAGTTGGTACTGCAGAGGCATAAATAACATAGAAAAAAATAGCAAGATGTAATATGCAAAAAAATCACCGAGGAAGATTTGCTAAGAGCCTCCATATCCATTCAGAATATGGCCCTGTCTTATTATCAGCCTTGTTTTATGATGAACCATTATGGAATAAATCACTTATATGATCTTAACATCTCAACATTTTAGCACCTTTTTTATATAAGGTCACCAATTACATTTATCTGATGACTAAGATCCCCTACAATGACAATTTTTCGATATACGATCACCAGTCTTGCATATACAATCACCAAAATCCCTACATTCAGTATATGTTCAGTCATTATTCAGTTGGTTTCCCATGAATGTAACCCAACGGCATCGTGAGGTTGACCCATACAAATATGTTTGGCCTGTCATTTTAACACATTTTCTCCTCTTCAGACTCTGAAATTCAGGAATGGTACAAAGGGTTCTTAAAAGACTGCCCAACCGGACACCTCTCAGTGGAAGAGTTCAAGAAGATATATGGCAACTTCTTCCCCTATGGCGATGCATCAAAGGTACGCACATACATAGGCAAGATAAACATAGAAAATAGTGTCCTTGCTCCCGTTTGTTGTAGTATGCGTAGGCTTTCTCTGACCTCTTTCAGTCCAGTGATGTATATTCAATTTTATTCATGCTATTTCCAGACCATTATATTCAACTTAGAAGAGAGTTTTCAAATATGAGGGGTTAGATATAGTCGTCATTAATCCCTTCACTCCTGTGCTAGTGTCTTAAGCTCAGTGGAAGTACCTGGAAATAACAAAAATTAAACAGAAAAGTACAGCATAGGATTACAGGGGTCAATACTGTTACGTCTTTCTTCAGCAGTAGAAAATTTTATGGTTTATTAATATCTTTCTCTTCTTATTTGTAATGTAGTTTTATAAATAGTGAGGACCAGCTTAAAGTGTTTGTGCTTTTGTCAGTTATACTCTATTTAGGGTAGTTTTATTCATTTATATTTATTTACTATTTGTAGCATTAGGAGGAGTATCTTTTTTGAATCACTGGTTCAGTTTCTTATGTTTTCATTTATTGTTTTTTGTATCAGCTTGAAGTTTCTCATGCTACCATATGTTATTAGGTACTGTACTCAGCTGTATCTGCATCAAGCTTTTGTCACTACATGACTTTTAACTCCTTCAGTGCCTGGATGCATTTTAATTTGTGTCCTTGCTGATAATATTCTTGTTTTATTCAGCCTTAGGGACACCTCTCAAGTGAAGGGGTTATTGAAGGCTATTACTGACTTCTCCAGTTCAGCACATCTCCCCAAAGCTGAATAAAATTGTCTGAAGGTAGCAAGAAGAAATAATTACGGTGGATCACCACACTGAAGGGGCTAATACAATACAGTAATCTGATTCTGCATTAGTGTCTTTGGTCATAACTTATAGTTCCTGTACCTTTACTTTGAGAATATTTAAGTTTGACATCTTCATTGGATTTTTCATTTGTTATTCTGTATTTCAGTTAACTTATTTACTTTACTGGATTCTCCTCTTGCTACTCTGTACTGTATTTCAGAGTTTTCACAAGTAGTTTTTACCAGTTATGTAGAGGAAAATTTCTTTCTTGTAAGACAAGAATTTACAACATAGACAGTATATAGTATAGTGCCTTTATAAGCTACAGTTTGGGTAGATTGCTTAGTAATTTAATAATCATGTAGGGCAATATTTAACTAAATGCATGTGTATATGAGAGAGGGGGGTGTGAGTTGGGAGCAGGGGAGTGAAATGGCGGGGGACAGGGCGACTTGGAGGCGATTTGTTTGTGGCCACCCCAAACGGGATTGAGGCGTCTGGCAATAGATAGATAGATAGCATGTGTTTCCCTGTAGAAAGTAGTTGTAAATACTTTTCCTCCTATTGTAATTTTTTTTTTTAGTACGGTTTAGTATTTTTCAGAAAAATGTCAATTTTCCCAGCAACTGCAGGGCCACTTTGTTTACAGTTGTTACCTTGATGTGTCATGTAGTATGTAACTCTTCAACTGGTCAAGATCTTACTTTGCTAAATCAGCCAAGAAACCCCTTCCAGTGTTGTCTTTTTGCAGTTACAGTATTTTTGTAACTTCTAGAAGATGTTATTCAGCATAAGAGAGCACCCTCGTATGAAGGGGCTAATTAAGCCTCTATTTAATCCTCCCAGTCTTGAAAAGTCTACCCTAAAGCTGAATAAAATTGTAGTAAGAGTAAAATGAAATATACATCATCAGATTGAAAGGCTTAATCTGAACTGGGTTCCCGCATTAGTATTTATTTCACTGTTTTCAAAGACTAGTTTTGCATTTATTTTTTTCATCTCCATTTCTTGTAGATTCATTCTTATTCATTCTCAACCATAAATATGTTCTGGCAGTATCATTATGAATAGATAAACAAATAGGCTAAACTGCGTTATAACTGGCTGTCTCTGTAATAGCATCTCCTACTTTTCTTCTTGCCTGTCCTTGTTTTTAGATCCTTAAAAAAAAACGTACTCAGTTCTGATAAAGAAACTACCATACTGTTTTTACCATTAAGGTATCAGCTGGTGTGTCTGTATGTTTGTTGCTTTATTCCAGAGAATAATACATTTGTCTTGCTTACCCAGTGTATAGGAAATATGCAGTGTTCAGTACAACCAAATTTCTGACCTTGATAGAGTTGATAATATGAAATATCTGACAAAATTTAGTGCCAGGTATGAGAAATTAATCCTACCTTTATACATTTTCAGATAATCAGACTCTACAATTAATTATTTGAGAGTAAATGGATATGTTACACCAACCATGTTAAACGTTCATGCTCCTTGGCCAAAATGTATGATACTTTTGGTGATGATGATGATGAGGCCAAAATATCAAACATTTTACAAGGAATAGGATTAGTTAAGTGAAAGGAAATGAATAATAATAGAAGCAAGTTATATCTTTATACACCATGGCTATAACGTAAGATATTTTTGTTGATGAATATGTTGAGGTGAAAATACTATACCAGATAATGTACCAAATTCTTGATGAGGCAGATTTACACCTGCAAATTCAGTGACATATTTTGTTGTTATACTCTTCCTATTTGCAAGTGATATTATTCTGTGTGAGGAGGGTCTATTGTAACAAAGGGGTTAATTAGAGGTGTAGCTAACCCCTCCAGTTGAAAAAGTCTCCCAGAATTCTAATAAAATTGTCTGGAGATATCAAGAAAAAAGAAAAAATGTACTTGGACAGAAAGGGTTCAAGCTGTTTCAATAGAATATGTTCTGAAAGTACAGAAACTGTAAGTGTATACTGGTACTACAGTACTGTATTTGTTCAGATTCTCATATCAGTCATTAGTTATGATCATAGGTAAAACAGAGTACAGTACAGTACATTAGAACACTTACTTAGAAAGATACAGATTTACAATTGAAAGAGATATTGTGTTTTATTTTATTTTTTATTGTATCCGAGTATATAATCAGTCATGTTAATCCCTTCATTTTTATAGCATTTTTTGTTTTGTTCATACTGCAACCAGATAATTTTACTTGACATTGGAGAAACTTTTAGGACTGGAGAAATCAGATATGGCATTTGTTATTTCCTTTAGTTCTAAGAGGCCTGCCCACGTGGAATAATATTGTCTACAGGTGGGAAGAGTAAACAGACAAAAAAATAAGAAGAAAAGAAAACTCATTGCAGAGAAGGTGTTATGAGAAGCAAGGCAAGACATTCCTTAATCTGTGGCTGAAGTGTTGTAGTGTAGTGTGATGGCCGCAGACAATCTTGGGGCAGTATTCACATTTTTTTAGCTGGCTTTCAATACCTTTTCCTTACTGGTGTATTTTGCAAAATACTGTAAACCATAATTGTCTCCCTGTGTTATTTGTCTCATTTTAAGATTGCCATACTTTATCCTGTCATTTCTTTGTCTCCCTATGTTAGTTTTGTCATTTTAACATTGATGTACTTTCTGCTGTTCTTTTTCACCTTATACTGTAAGATCAATTTAATTTGCATAAGTAACATACAAGGAAATATTACTGTAATGTGATATATGCAGTGTATTGTACATAGTACATCACAGTAGTCTCCCATCTGATATTTATTTCTCTTTTGCATTGATATTGTTTGTATATGTAATCTGCATGAGAATATTTATGTGCCATTGACAGAAATAAACTGTTAAGGAAAAGGTGATACAAAGCCTGCTAAGTTGATGAGAATACAGTCCTTGGTCACTCCAGGGTCCTAGGCAACTACACTGGCTGATATGAACCTCAGAATTATACTTAATATAAGTTGCATGTTAGTAACCTACCAAAATAGACTAATTCCCAGTCAGTAGATCTCATCTAAGTCTTTACTGAGCAGTATTCTCTTTTATTAAGTCACAATTTTACTATATAACAAACTTTAAATGATTGTAATACTAAATGTATGAAAAAAGTACTCTGTTTTCACATTGTGAATGTCAGGACCAACTGCCTAGCCCCGGGCTCCTACGCTCCTCATTGGGGAATGTGGGATTGGATGATGGATGGATGGATTTTTGGTGGGGAAAGCAGCCTCACCTTGAATTTGGCTCTCTCTTGTATCTTGTTTTTCTCTTGGAAGGAACAGTTTGCAGGCTTGTGGTCTTTGCTTCCTTCTTCCTTGCATTTAAAAAAAAAAAAAAAAAATCAGTGATGAATTAGCAGTTGTATTTTGGTCAGCCAGCTGTGTTGCATGTGTATGACCCTGGTGGTGGTCTCTGGACATGGCTGTCATAATCATTTAACTGTCACTGGCAGGTAAGAATGGTACCAAAAGAGACAGAGCAAAATTTAAGAATGTCACCTCAGTGTTTTGGCTACTGGCAAATTTAGAAAAACATTCTTAAGAAGCCATTAGCTAAAATCCTGAAAATAAATGGGGCATCCCTCACTGAAAGACCCAACACCGCACCCTAGCCAATACATGAACTTTGTTGGATAACAACATTTTAACATGAGGTGGTGAGTCTTTTTGATGGGATAGGCCTTAAATACATACTGTACTCTTAAACATTGCACTCTCTCTCTCTTTGCTGCCTTTCATACCTTCTATAAAATATGTGTCAGTATGACTTACATTAACTGTCTCTATATCTTACAGTTTCAACTTTTGAGCCATTTTTGTACCCTTGCCCTTGACAACATACTGGCTCTGTGACGCCAAACCAAACGTCAAACCTCGACCCTCGTAACCCCTATTAAAGGTTTGAATGACATACTTTCCGGAGTGAGCAGCATGGTACTAAATATACTGCAGGTAACAAGACATTTTTTGCATTGTACTTTTTGAAAATTGGAGCTTGCCTGAGGACAGTGCTTGTTTACTAGAAATTACGTGGAGAATTAAGTAGGTATTTATGATAAATGTGTCCCACCCAGTGCTGACTTTGAACTCCATCAACACCTGATTATGACTTGAAGCAGTGTTGGAACCTGAGTGAATTAATCAGTTAGTCTGATTGTTCACAACTAATTAATAAAAAAAAATAAACCACATGGTAATTATGAAGCATGCAGAAAGCTGAAACTAGATATGATCATTAAGTTCCAGAACTGAGTATAGTGTCATGAGCAGAGGCTTTTACCGATATGCCATGGGAAGGGAAAAGAGACGAGTTACAGTCTTTTGGGGGGATGCAGTCGTCCGAGATCAGACAACTGTAGTTCTGAACATTGAAGGATAGGAGATCGGCAGGTGCCACTGGCAGCATATACTGTACTGTACATGACTGAAAAACCTTCATTTGTCTCAAAGAAATTTGAATTTATGCTTACAAGGTAATACTGTCACATGTGTTGGTATATTCAAATTCAAAACCTTCATGTGGCAGTACAAACAGTTATGGCAAGAACCAGTCCCACAGGTTCTCATATTGGTACTGATATAGGGATGCAACACCTGCCACTGAGTATTGTGTTGTGAACAGCCTTGTACCTCCTGTGATATAGGAAAGTAGGGCCAAGACTTTGTCTTCCCTTTGATTTCCGTTCCTATTGAGAGTGAGCCATACTTACAATCTCCCCACCCTGTATGAATGTAGGAATTGGATCACCAGAGAATAACTGATAGAAAATACAATTTTCAGCTATGATGATACAGCACAAAAAAATGCATCAGCGCATTCAGCACCACCTGTAGATTACAAAGCACAGCCGTGTGTTCCAGCATCTCTGCAGTTGACAAATTCAACTGCTGAAATTGCACAGTAAATGATATTAGGCCAGCTGTGCAAAAAGTTTTTAGATATACTTTTAACTAGGGTGATAACAGTTGCACATTTTGTTTGTAGTCCTGGAACTTATTGATCATGTCAAGGATGATTAATCACTCAAAATTTCAATAAAGGACAAATAAATAACACTCAGGCATTACATAAACAAAGGAAAAGCTTATAAAGCCAAAAAAAAAGGGGGTCCCCATCCGCTCGAGGTTTGACAGTGTGTATGTGCAACCCGTCATCACTCCCCCTCCCAAGCAGTTTGCCGAGCACGTCTTCCGAACCTTCGACGCGAATGGGGATGGCACCATTGATTTCCGGGAGTTCCTGTGCGCCTTGTCTGTTACGTCAAGAGGCAAGCTGGAGCAGAAACTGAGGTGGGCGTTCTCCATGTATGATTTGGACGGCAACGGGTACATCAGTCGGCAGGAGATGTTGGAAATTGTTACGGTGAGGAGAGGATATGGATGGTGATTATGTAAGCTTTGCCTGCATCTCCCCAAATCTGTCTGATGGTCTATCTATATGTCTGTGTTTATCTATCTACATCTGTGTATATCTGTATCTATCTGTCTACGGTATGTCTGTTTTTGGATATATACCTGAAATTGTTGCATTGAGGAAAGGATATGGATGCTGACTACAAAGATCTATAGTGTATATTTACTGTACCGCTGCGTATTAAACCGTGTCAGTCTATCTTCTGGAAGTTATTTATCTCTTTATACGGTACAGTGTATCCATCTATCTGCTTATCTATGAATGTTATTGGATATGAGAGAGAGAGAGAGAGGGGGGGGGGAGTGGAAGATGCATTATGACGGTACAACAGTATTGTGATCCCCACAGAATCTGCAACGTGTCTTACAATACAACCCTGAACATTTGCGTCCTTGTTGGTTGTATACAAGATGATGGTTAGCATTGTATGGATGGATAGTTAAAGTAGTTATGGTAATAAATGATGATGATGATGATGATAATGACGACAACGACGATGATGATGACAGTGATATTAATATTGATGATAATACTGATGATGATGATGATAATGATGATGATGATTACAGTGACACTGATGATGATGATGATTACAGTGACACATGATGATGATGATGATGATGATAATGATGATGATGATGATGATGATGATACTGGTAATGATGATGATTTTTTAGAATGTTCTTCTGCTCCAGAGATGCCAAATGCCTCACACAAAATTTCATACTGACAAAGCGAGAAGGTTCCTACATGATGTTTGCCATTTGCAGGCCATATACAAGATGGTGGGGTCGGTGATGAAGATGCCCGAGGACGAGAGCACCCCAGAGAAGCGCACTGACAAAATATTCCGCCAGATGGACAAGAACAAGGACGGGAAGCTTAGCCTGGAGGAGTTTATCGAGGGTGCTAAGAGTGACCCATCCATCGTGCGTCTGCTGCAGTGTGACCCTCAGACTTCGCAGTGACCTCCCTAGACCCCCCTTACCTCCCCCCTAAATGACCCCCTAATCCCCTCCTAAGCTAGGTCATCAAACCCCCATGGCACTTTGTAAACTCCATTATTAATCCGACAGGGCCTTCTAACCTCAAGTGATTCCCTTGTTCTCAAAGCTAACTCATCACCTAACTTTTCTAGGTTACTAAAATGACAAGACTTTCTACAGAACTGTTTTACGAATCTGAAATAAGACTTTTATGCAGTATACTCTTAGGCTACTAATATGACATGCCTTTCTATACTACTAATATATCACTAACCACACAAAACTTTATACTGTATTTCCTTGTAACTAATTTGGTGAGACTATTTTTTTTTTTTTTTTTTAACTCGTACACTGAGACTTTTCAAACTTTAAAGTGAAAATGGTAGAACAAGACAGGTGTACTGAAACAAGATTTTTAAAACTTCAAAGTAAACAGACGCTGATGTGACTCACTGCTACAGATAAATCCCTACACAATGTACAGTATTCTAAGACTAGACACAGATACATATTAACTTTAAGCTTTGCATAATTCACTGTTGCCGAGTAACACGGATGTACATTATACCCCACCGTTTGGAAAAGAATTAACAAAATCCGTATGTCTCAATAAGCGCAGTCTTGTTTTTAAACTTTTTCACTTAATACAAGGAATCAGTCTTGAATCCACTGAGACTGACTGTAAGCCTTCGCAGTCTTTGTAACGTAAATAACAGAAGCCATTTTTACACTCAATCTCCTACGTACTTTGTAAACTCCATTTCTATTACCTTTCCCTGCAAGCATTCCGATGTCCTTCCTTTCCCTCTATCCCGTCCCATAAACGTCTTGTCTTTTTCAACAACTGCAGAGAAATTGGGCCATAATCTGGTTCGTTTGGGAGCTATCATAACACCTCTTCCTTAAGTATACAGCTTGCATTTTACACCTCGATAATCTTCTTGTATGTTACTGACTCAAAGTATGTCAATACTGAAAAGGTGTAAGTAAGATTCAGGAGAAGACTAAAGTGTAATATGCAAAATAAATCACAAAATAAGAGGTGCTGTGAAGTCTCCCATGCCACACAGACCACTAGTTGCCCCCCTCCCCTTTTCTCTCTTGTTCGAATTCTTGTTGGCTTAAGAGGCTTCCTGATGCCTCCCCATTACCAGTTTATTTTTGTGTCTGGTACTTTAATGTATTGTTATATGTTATTTACTCAGATACAAAAATTATAAACAACATACATGGTATTAGTAAGCCATAATATGCAAAATAAATATCTAAGGAAGAGGTGTTTGAGAACCTAAGCCGACGTGGATACAACCCTCTGTTTCTTTATCTGTCTATCTAGCTATCTCATCCCAAACACATCTTGCCTTTTCAACAACTGTAGAGACAAATCTAGTGGCACCCCCCCCTTCTTCTCACGTCACTCGAGATTCTCCGTTTTATACGTTGCCTTGAAAAGATCTTGTCACCGCTCTCCTTCCCTGTCCTGAGCATTTAGCCCCTGGTGGGTTAAGAGAATAGGTGCTTGCAGTCCGATGGCACTGTCGTCTGTCTGCGTATTTCCCAGCCCTTATCCCCTTCAGTCTGGTGATGTATTCTTTATTAATAGCTATAAATGGGGGACTTTACTTAACTCCTCCAGTTTGTAAAGCCTCTGCAGTGCTGAATAACATCAACTGGTAATGGCTTTATTGGACTCCAGTTTTCGGAATGTCTTTCAAGTTGAATAAAGCCACCAGGATAGCACTGAACAATAAATAATACGTCATCACATTGAAGGGGTTAAAACACCGCCATAATGTGTAACATTGGCATAATTCCCCACAAACTGGGGAAGATAGAACTTCTTAGGATTATTATATGGGCTGATTGTTTAGAAGGGATAATTGATTTTTTTTTTTTTTCATCTAAGCCTGACTGGGGGTAGTTTCGATTTTTTTTTTTTCTATCTTGTAAGTGCCAGAACACGGATAATTATTTGTTCTTATTCGCAGTGCCCGTATGGGAATAATTTTTCTTATTTCCACGGGTCTAATGGAGTGAATTATTGTACAGAGCGGGAGGACTTTAACCCCCCCCCACCCCCTTGCCTTCTCTCTCTCCCTGTTTGTACTGCATGTTTACCTGCACAAAACTTCCTTGTCTGGTGCTCGCCACTGTGTCAAAGGGTCATATTTTCATGGGTTACAGAGGCCCCCCAGTACCTCTTCCTTACCTGTTAATTTCTCCATATGATACATTATTACTATCTTATACAGGGTGAACCGTAAATAGCACTCCACACGAAACTCACGCAGCTGTATCTTGTGTACTGCAGGGATGGTTCAGTCAGCTAGAGTGGCCATGGAAGGAAGGAATAATGAAGAATTAGCACCAGTAGTGTTGGCGTGGTTGTGACAGTGGGTGTAGGAAACGAATAAATGATGCAAGGTAGATACTGACAACACCAACTAAGCCGTCTCCACAATACACAAGATAACACCCCAGTGGAAATGAAGTGTTAAATATGGGCCACCCCATATGTTATTTGTGCAGTCCATGTTGAAATTAGCAAGACATAACATAAAAGGTACATTAGTGTTCTCATGTGTTATTTGTGAAATCCGCTAATATTAACAAGATGCAGTAGAATACAGTAGTTGGGTGTAGTGTGCAATACATAGGAAGGGAATTAGAGGGAAGGAGGAAGGGAGGAATGAAAGAAAGGAAAGAAGGAAGGAAAGGAGGGTGGGGGAAGGAAGGAAGGAAAGCAGGAATGAAAGGAAGGGAGGTAAGGAGGAATGGAAGGGCATAATGTGCAAAATATATAACTTGGAAGAGGTGCTAAAAAGTCTGGTAAACCAATGAGAATATGGACCAATGAACAAAACCTATCAGGTGAAGCAGCACATAGGATTTGTAAGAATTTTTTCAACCATCCCACTTGTACTTAAGCAGACGAAAAAAAAAAAAAAGTTTAGCGGAGAGTTTTGGCTTTTTCCTCTGTCGGATGTTTCTGAGTCATATTACATACCATTTTACATGTATTCCATTTTTTATTTACATTTTTTGTCAACTGCATGTTTATGCTGGCAGGTGTTTGATATTCCCATATTCCATGAAATCCTCCTGACAGAAATAAGAATTTTTAAAATAGTGTAATGTTTTGTAATTTTTAAGATTATGTAAAGTGCTGGTAATGAGCTTTCTGGTTAGCATACTTGTAGCTTCAGTGGTTCTCATTATCATATTTCTCAAAAAAAATTCTGGATCATTTTTCATATTGATAAGTGACAAAATACTGTACTTGGATGTTGCTTGAGACTTTATGCTCTTCTTTATGACCCTAAGGCCAATTTTTTCCTCATTAACAGTGCTTGGCGAATTTTTCCGAGTTCTTGTTTGTCTGTCGTGCATGTCATTTATCTGGTAATGTTAAGACGAAACTTCACGCAAACATTTCTACCATACGACGAGTGAAGGAGGTTGCTTGGCTCCTTCAGTCTGGTGACATATTTTTATATTTTATTTGTGGGATTTCCAGACGATTCAGTTCACCTTAGGAGGGCACCAGTGAAGACGATAGCAAACCCCGCAAGAATGAACGGTCTCTTCTAAGGTGAATAAAAATCATCTGAGGGTAGCAAAATTAATATGAAAAGATGTCCTTGGATTGAAAGGGTTTATATTTCCCCCTGCAATGCATTTTCCTCCTCAGTCAGAAGTGGTGCGAATATGGGAGCTGCTCGGCTATCTGAATGTGATCCCAGGTTGTCCCTTGCCATATGCCATCAGTGTGTTTCTCCACCAATTCTGTTTCTACATCTGTGCCAAAGTGTCATAAGGATTTTTTTGTTTTAATTTATATATATAGAGAATAACTGATTATACTCCCCAATCCACTGACACTTAACCACAAAGAGGCAGTGGGCACCTTCCTTCATTTCTCCTGTTGGTGGTGGAAAACTGTGGGTATAAGATGCAGTATATAGAGGATGTAGCGTACCCACTGACGACTTGATCAGGGAAGAATTACCTGTATAAAACTGAATTTTGAGCCTTTAACCCCTTGAGTTGAGCAATGTCCTTTTCAGTGTATTCTTACTGCTACCAGATGATTTTATTCAACTTCGGAAAGGTGTCTCATAATCGTAGAGGTTTATTAAGGCTGTATTTAACCCCTCAAGTTCAAAGAGTCTGCCCTAAGCTGAGCAAAGTCGTCTGGAGGTGGCAAAGATAAAATGAAATGGACATCCTCGGGCTCGCTGGGTCATGGCACGTTTATAAAGCGAATTTATATCCTGTCTGTGTTTTCTCTCTACGGGGATTACAGCTGTGCCCAGAAATGTAAACATGATTGCTTGGAGTCCCCTCATACTGTTTAGTCCATGAGAAATGCTTATATCAAATTGGTTGCTTTTTGATGCTCTTCACTTCTTTTGTCAGCATGTAAAGACTGTGTGAATACACTATCTGGGTTTTATTCTAAGTGGCATTGGAGATTTCGTAACACCTTTTTGTTAGCAATTTATTCTGCACATTACACATCAGTATCCTCTTGTATATTATTCATACAAATATCAATATTATGATTACATAAATAACATACAGTAAAAAAGAATGGTGAGGTGTAACATGGAAAATAAATCACAGAGGAAGAGGTGCTATGAAGTCTCCTATGCCACTTGGAAATGACCCCAAATTTCCTTCCACTTCTCAAGATCTATACTTTATATACCATGTAAGGACGATGTTGTGAGTTTCGTTCTGCCTTGTCCTGCCAGACTCTCCTCTGTTTCTCTACAAGTGATTAGGAACCATGGCTAATGGCAACCCTGTACTCTGAGAAGGTGGTCAGTGGTTAGTTCTGCCATTACGCATCCAGATTCACTCACTCCAAGGTGTTAACAACTGTAATTAGTGCTTGTAAAAATATTATTTATCCCAGTTACATAGACTTTTTAGTCCACAAATTCATTACAATATTATCACGGTATAACCGTCAAAGAAGTTAATCAAAAGTAGGAATTTATAACTGATTCTAATAAAATGGCAGAGTTTGCCCTGAAGCTACAAAATAAACAGCCATGGTTCTCTCCTGTTTCCCCCCTGTTAATTTACCATGTTTAGTACAGTAATGTTATTTTAATTTACCTTGTTTAGTACTGTTATTCTTCCCTTCAGTTGCCCCTCACTACCATGAACACAAAAATGATTTCATCCAAAGACCCATTTGTGCCATTGTATAAAATATGAGTTGAAAGTTTTAATTTAACTTGTTGATTGGGTGATGTCCTGTTTCTTTAGTTCTTTCTGCTACTGGGCGATTTATATTTACCGTAATTTAGGGACGATCTCTTTTGTCGAAGGGTTTAATTATGGCTGGTGCTGGAGATGGATGTCTTCAAGTGGTGGCACTGATATAACTGGATGGAGGGATCTGCCTGGTTTTACAAGTGTCCCTCAACTTCCTTCCTGCCCCACGAAAGGAGGACGGTGGGCTGCAGGAGGGAGGCAACTTCAGTTCTGCAGCCCACCAGGTTCACATTTCAGATAAGCCTAGGGTTGCAATTACTACGTGCTACTACTAAGGCTGTATCTAACCCCTACAGTTTAAGAAATCTATCCTAAGCTGAACAGAATCACCAGGGGCAAGAACAACATGAAAATGACATCCCCCTTGCTGAATGAATTAATATTTATGTTGCTAGACAGAGGATGTTTGTGTTTCCTGGATATGGTGGCCATCTTACAACTTTCATACCGTAGTGGACACTGCAATATATATTTTCCTTATGATCTGGTGTACGTTATGAGCGGCTCTGGGATATATTTTTACATAGTAATTTGAAGATATATTTTGAAGCATATTTTGAAGTATATTTTTCCTTGTAATCTGGTGTACTTTATGAGCGGCTCGGGGATATATTTTTTCTGTCATATCCATCATAATATGAAGGTGTAAGTTATTAGTGGCTCTGAAGTCTATTTTTCCTCTTAATCGGGTGTAAGTTATTAGCGGATAATTTTGTAGATGTGTAGCTGTACAAGGACTATAGAGATGTATACTTTCTTGACTCTGGATTTGACTTTTTATATAGCTTTTGACTCTACATCTATGGTGAATGCTGGAAGATGCCCAACTTGTCTTATTTGTTTCCTGATGTATTGTGTGTAGTGAATCCTCATTATGTGCAGCCTTTTTGGTTTATATTTTTATTTTTCTGTTAAATCCACAGTAAATTGCAGAAAGATAACCCATTAAAATTCCAGTGTAACAATGTAATATCATAGTGTATGCTGCATTATTTTTATGTTTTTATTTCTTGTTAACTTCTAATGTAATTGCAAAAATGTACAATAATAATAATAATAATACAGTAATAATAATAATAATAATAATAATAATAATACAGTAATATAAAATTCAATTTGTATTGTATCTATAAAGCTGATTTGTCATTCCCCCCCCCCTCCCAGATTTACAGTAACAATTGTATGAAGTTTGTAATAATATATGCTCTCCTTTTTTATGTATGTTATTTCCTGTTAAATCTATAGTAAATTGTAAAGAAAAAATTATCTATAAAAAATTTCTACTGCTATGAATAAAGCTGATTTGACAGTTTCCATAAATTTACAGTAACATTTGTGTAAAAAATATTGTGAAACAGCTGGTCTTTATTGCAGTTAACCTTTATTGCCTTTATATTGTGTTATATCCCCAGTAAGTTACAGAAAACTTTTTGTAGTAGGCAAAGATCAGAGTTCTCTCAAACTTCCAAGGGTTATTACTGATATACAGGACATAAAACAAAAATACGATATTTGGAATTGTATGGATAAAGTTACAATATTTTGGAACTGTATGGATAAAGTTACGATATTTTGTACCGCATCCCCGGCTTATAATGAGGATTTCCTGTACCATGTATCCTATTCCTGAAAAGCACAATGACCCGATGTTTCAGATGGACTCATGGTATTCAGATGTGTATTATTCAGATGTAATTGGTTTATCTGTAAATGGTAATATATCCTGAACTGAGACAACCTTCTATTCCAAATGTAATTGGGCTGATACAGAGGTGTTGTAAGGAACTGCCAGGAAAACAGGCTTATAATGAAAGGTACAACAGAATGCCAAGGTATGTAATGTTTCTGCTGGTTAACCCTCTTGAATCTGAATTTTTTTTCTTTCTTTCTGTTTTCCACCATGAATGTTTTTTTTATAGTATGTTCTAGCTGCTACCCGATTATTTTATTCATCTTTGGAAAGGACTCGCATATTCTAAAAGTTTTATTGTCTCTAACCTCTCCGGTTCAAAAAGTGTAATTTGAATAAAATCGTTGAGAGAGATCAATTAAAATGAATACTGTAATACTGTATATATGATACAACTGATGATGTTAATTTGTTTCTGTTGGATACTGCTTCTTAACTGTGTTCCTGTTGGTTATTGCATATTGACATTTGTATATTGCATACTGATGTATCTATTGGTTACTGCATATTAACTGACATTTCTGTTGGTTATTGCATACTGACATTTCTGTTGGTTATTGTGTACTGACATTTCTATTGGTTATTGCATCTTAACTGGTGTGTCCATTGGCCATGACTTGGTAGTATTCTGAGAGAGGAAGTTCATCTTACATACAACAACAGTCTGGGTTGGTAGTATTCTGAGAGAGGAAGTTCATCTTATTACACATACAACAGCAGTCTGGGGGGGTATTTCCTTGCTGGTTAACCACTTCAGTCAGTGATGTGATTCTTACCTCATTCTTGCCACCAACACACAACTGTATTTCGGTTTACGTAAGATCTCGTACTGAAGATGTTTATTAGGCTATATCAAACCCATTTAATCTGCAAAATTTAAGGCTATATTTAACTCATCCAGTTTGCATAATATTCTTTATGCTCAATAAGACTGTTTGGTAATAAAGTTGCAGTGAAACAAAAGTGATGTCCCTGAGTGAAGGGTTGAAGGAGGCTCCCCAGCATCTCTTTGTTATTGTTTTACTTCTGCATTTGCCTGTTGTCTTATATGTTATTTATGCAAACTATGTCTCATCATAACCCCTCCGAACTAATAATGTACTTTTGATTTTATTTTTGCTAACTCTTTATAATTTTATTAAGCTCAGGAGGGTGTTCTGGAACTGGAGGGATTAGATGCAGCTTTCATTTACCTCTTCAGTACAGGATATCTCCCCCAAGCTAAATATAAGAGTCAGGAAACAATAGAAGGAACAATACATAAGTGAAATAAAATAATCATATAATGGAAACAGTAAAAAAAAAAAAAAAAAAAAATGAACTGAAGGGGTAAATTATTTGCACTATCCTCTTCCTTGGTTATCCAGTTCATATATGAGATTTTTATTGAAATTTTCACTTGGTTTTGTTGGGCAGAATATTATCAATTCTGAATTTTACATATACTATTATTTTTGTCTCTCAGTCTAGGTCTTTTGTGTGTGTCATCTTCTCACTTCACCTCTCATTTTAGGACAGTGTCTTTGAGTTTTAACCATGTCTTGAGAAAATGTAATCCACTCTGTCAATTTACTACACCTCAAAACCTACTTGCTGACTGGGTTTTTCAGTCTGGTTATGTATTGTGTGCATTATTTTTGTTATTTCCAGATGTTATTTAGGGCAGGAGAGACTTTTCAAACTGGAGGGGTTATGTACAGCCTTCATTAATCCCTTCAGTACTAGAGATCTTTCCTACGCTGAACCCAACCATTTGGATGTGGCAGGAATAAAACAGTAAAAGATGCCATCAGACTGAAAAGGTTAAACTTCAAGTCGAAAATGCAGTAAGCTGAGATTTTATTGGGCTGTGACTTGACTTTAGGCATGTTAGTGGAACCTCATCCTTTGACAAAAAATAGGTGTTGCTATAGCTGGTTTGTTTTTGCCTGACAGAATTGGGCCACTTCCACGACTTGTGTGTTGTGGTTGCATGAAGATCAGCAAGCCTTAGTTAAGAGGTAGGAAAGAGTATCCTTGGTTACTAGTTAAATTAACACTTCAATCTGACTACACTCAGCCATTATCAGAGCTGAAAGGTGAAAGGGGTTAGGGATTTTTGCCAGATCAAATCAAGTGTGATGTAATTCTGCAGTCCATGCTAATAGTGGGTTTATCATAAGTGCATCTGACAGACATGGTACCTTGTGATTTATGTACAGTATATGGTACGGTACACACCTGAAGGCAATAATTGATAAGCTCTTGAGCAGGCAAAACCAAGGCAAACTAACTTGTCATTCACTCTAACCCCCAAGAAAAATGCCCAAAGAGGATGAAAGTAAGGCTGAGTTCACAGTGAGATGATACAACAGAAACTGGAAATTCATACACATCACTAGCTTATCGGTTTGTCTGCAGGGAGACTACGATTATTGCTTTTGTATGCGCAGTGAAATACTAAAGTTTGTTTGCCTCACATCTTTTTCATCGATGGATTCACAAATGTCTGCATGTGATGTAATGGACTGAGGTACAAACTGTCATTCATCTGTGGGTGGAAATATGCACCTTGTCCATTATGAAATTCAAGATCCATCGATGAGAAAGATGTACAATTCTGTACTGTAAAGGGAAATGAACAGACTTTAGCATTTGACTGTACATATAAATTCTGATGTCCCTCCATTAAGTTTATTTGAAGAGGGAGGTGCCATGGTCCCAAACAGGGGCTGCTTTGCAAGTTTCAAGAGTATCGTCATCATGAGAACTGTACTCTTTCCCCCCCTCCCCCCCACTTCATGGAAGCCACTATAACGTGTATTTAGAGACTGCAGTGTAAGAGATATGACAATTCCACTGTTTGGCTTTGGCTTACAATGGTGAAGTTTACACAACAGCAGCATATGTCTGCTTTATGTTGGGTTTGGTCCCCTGAGAAATCCTACACAAACTGACCAAAACAGTGGTCTTATAAGCAGATACCAGTCAGTAACAATATAAAGACTATGTATAGTTCTTATGTAATATCACTTCAAAAGCTGCTCAGGTAGCAAAATTCTGTGGAAATTAGTCATCCATTTCACTGAGCTGAAAGAATTACGTGAAGAGAAAAATTGTAACCAGGAAATTAACATCACACAGTAAAAGGATGTAAATAAATAGACAAAGTTTAGAAATACTACACACTGTCATGTAAGAAAAATGGTACCTTGTGAAACTTCCATATCATCACATTTGGCATTAAAAAATGATCAGAATGATTTTTTTTAAAGTGGAACTGTCTTATTACTTTTACCGCAGGTTTTCCAACCTTCATCCACTAAATGCTTCTTCCCTTCAAAGGTGGATCAGTAATGACAGGTTATTGTGGATTATATGCAGTTTGTAGCATTATTTAAATTATTTTTCTAAGGGGGAAAATCCTCATCTACAGTATTGCTACGTAATTCCATTCCTCTCTGTATACCACAAAGAGTTGCACAATTCTATCGCTGTTTGTACCAACTTGGATATTTCTGCTTGAGCTCCGAGTGTGTGGCTGTGCGTCTCCTATTAGTAAATTTTCTCCCGTGCCTCTCCGCAAAAGATCAAGTTGTCGGAAGGAGATAAACACAGTGCAACTTTATATAGACTTTCTTTGTGGTTCCTGCTAATGTGATCGGAAGAAGTGGTTCCGGATGGCTGTGTTTGAGCTAAGGCCTCTAGATAAAAGCTTGCTGTTTTGTAATTCACTAGCAATTTCTGTGCAAGGTTTCCCTAACATCCTTATGCAACCTTAAACTCCAGTGACTTTGGATTTACTGTACACACCGAAAGCACACTGTAGGAAGAAGTAAATGGTATCACTGTATATTTCTAGTACCATGTATATAGTGCTTTATGTGCTGATCCTGAATGATTGATATTTAAAGTTGCTGAAGGATTTATGAATCCCATGGATAGCATAATATAAACGAAGCATATATATATATATATATATATATATATATATATATATATATATATATATATATATATATATATACACAGTATATATATCTTGGTAATAAAAAGCTTGGTGTAGCCTGTCACGAGTATTGTAACAACACCTCACGCAAAGACTGGTTGTACAGCAAGCCTAAATAAATACAGTTCAGTATACTGTACTCTCATAACATTTAGATATCACTGGGATTGGTACATCTCTGTGAAGCTTAAAAGTTATACTATCAATTCACTAAAGCTTAGCAAGTATAAATATCAGCATTGCATCACTCTGCAAGACTTGATAGTTGTACCGTAATCATCATCATGAACAGCTTGACAGTTATAATCCTTTACTTACAAGGCTTAATGATACTACTAATCAGCTTAGCATCATTGAGAGGACAGTGGTTGCACGGTATGGCTTGCAACGTTAGAGGCCAGAGCTGACACACACGTCTACTCCCACGCACATTTACAAAAACCAAAGTTGGTGTTTTCGTCTGGTTTCTTCCTTGTTGTGTTTTCCTGTGAGACGGAGTATCAAATAAAAGTACAGCAACATGAACACCCACAAGTTTTATTTAGTAGGCCACCTCATAATTTGGTGATTGGTGATAGAGCTCTTGAGGTAGAATGGTCTGTGGATTTGCCTATTCACTATGTTTAGAGTCCTAGAGGTGACAAGGGTGTTATATCGAAAAATATTACCGGGGGAGTATGGTGGTCCCCTACTCCAAAATGTTCTGGACAATGATAGTCAAGCCTCAGGCCCCTATGCTTCAAAGAGGACACAATGGAACTGATGGGTGCTGTTTACCTACTTAACCCCTTCATCACAATGATGATGTCTGTTTATTCCTGCCACTACCAGTCAATTTTATTCATCCTACAAGAGCCTTGTGGCAGTGAATGAATTAATGAAGGCTGTATCTAACTCCTGTTTGAAGCGATTATCAGAGGATGAATCAACTCACCAGGAGGAAATGCGTACTTTGTGCTGATTGAGTTAATGCGTCCCCACGAAGAACTCACAGACTGGGCAACAGATTCTTATACAACATACGTCTAGGTATCTCACTGTTATTGGTGAGAACACAGGCAACATTGGTAGGTACTTGAAAAATGTGGTGGACAAGGGGTTGCAAAGTCTAATTATGGGGTGACCCACGGAGAGTTCTTTAGGGGGCCTGTGGGATTTCCCCCTCAAATTTGTGGTGGCCAGCATATTTCATATTTCAGGGCCTCAGCCACCCTCCGGCTACACCAGTAATGAGTACCGGTAGACTTTGAGGACCAAGTAGTGGCTCACACAGTTTCAGATCTTATAATTATCCCTGAGTTCCAAGAGTTGCTGGGAAGTATTTGGTAAAAAAAAAAAAAAAAAAAAAAAATGCTGTACAGTACTAAACTATGGCCAACCCCGGTATAGAGATTCCATAACAAGAACTGTTGTCACGTAATATGATCACTTTATTATAATCTGTCAACAGACAGATAAGGCATGTCATTCATTATGTTGCAGTACAGAATATAAGGTTTACTTATATCAGGGGATGAAGGGTGACAGAAAAGTTGGAAAAAGAAAAGCTTAGAAGAGGAAGGAGGACAGGGGCTCCCCACCACCTCGACTATGACGTATGGAAGAAAAAGATGGGTGGGAGGGTGGGGGGATAAGGATGGGGTTGGCGGGGATAAGGATGGGGTTGGCGGGGATAACTATGGGGTGCGGAGGGAAAGGGGAGAGGGTGAGGGGGAAGACGATGAGGTGAGGAAGGAAGGGGGAAGGAGGGTAGGGAGGAAAAGCAGAGCAGGGGGACTGTGAGGATGTCGAAAGGAGAGGGAATCAGAAGAGAAGGACGAGGTAAAGGACCAGATAACATCCATACATCTGCCATACGCTACACACAGACGACAGATGTGACAACCTTGCGTATGTACCGTATACTTTTCTCTAACTTGGTGTATGGTTGACACTTCTCCATCTTGCATGCTGAGTTGCAAAAAGAGATTCACACACCAAACTAGTGCAAGACAAAATGACGTGCCACGGTTGTAGAGCTGTAATATTGTCTTTGTGCCACTGAACTACATGAAATAAGATATAAAAGGACGAAAATCTGGGTTATGACGTATGAACAATTATCATCTGGAAGAATTACGGTTCGTGGTTTGCCTATGTCTACGGTGGTCAGAACTTGAGTCTGGGAATGCATGAAACCCTGGGTCGAACTCTGGGCCGTGTTAGAACGTCAATTAATGCCATTGTATAACGTAACGCACAAATATTTTAGTGCACAACCCCGTAATGTTTCGCGCTAATGAACGAAAATGCTTGGTTTCACGGACATTAAAAAAAGAAAGAAAAAAAAAAAAGTGCTGATCAAGAAACGTGTGAAGCTACTTCGTACATGAGGAATGACCTAACGATTATGATGACAGGGATGTCTGTAGAATATGATTGTTGAATATTTTTCCAGTAAAAAAGAAAAAAAAACGATGCTTGGCTTTCGGAGTATACCTCACGTAAAGATTGGTTGGACGCCAGTGCAAATCTTTGAAGTTTAATATCCACAGCACACACAGCAGTTTGGGAGATAACGAAGCACCTCTTCCGTAGTAATTAATGCAAACTGTGTCGATGCTCAAACTATATAAATATGCAAAAATTAGTTATGTGATATGCCAAATTACTCGCTAAGGAAGAGGTTCTACGAAGTCTCCAACACCACCTACAGATCAAGCACAAACTGTTGCTGATCCTCGGTAAGGATAACAATGCATAGGGCATTTTTGTCAAGGCAACTTACGTGAGTTACCAGGATAAGCATACAGACCTAAGGACAAAGCATTAAATAAATTTGTAAATAAATAAATACATAAAACTCAACAAAAACGATAACATAAATGCACACATAAACTTGGAAGAAAACTACAAAATCGAAAACATGAGCAAGCCCGTACTCAGATCGCATTCACATAAGGGCGGCTTGCGTGGATAACTCGAAATATACCGGGGAAGGGGAGAAATTAACTTGCATTGCGTGGAAGTGGTTTATGTAATCACTACAGCCATGCCTTTACGTGACTAAATAAAGGCGTTTTATGTAATGCTGTCATCAGTTACTTTATGTACTGTACGTATAAGTGGAATTAAGAAAGGGGGAAAGGAGGTGACGCGCAACTCCTACGAACACAACTCGAAATCCTGAGCAAGGGCTTGCTTGCGTGGACATCTTTCCTTACCTTACCGTCTCCATCAGGTTGCATCGGCCCCCTCGTTGACTCCTCAGCTTCTTGGCGACTTCAACGATGCACACACACTCGAAGAAATGATCGCAACACCGTAAATAAGGCCGCATAATAAGCAGGACGCGGACAAGCGACCCACACTCGTAAGTGGCAACTCATAAGTGCTGGGGTCCACACGAGTTACCGCACGGCACGCCATATCTCACGCTTGGCCGATCTTTAATTTTGGCGTGTGGGCTTGCGAAATCCAGCCTATATATCTTAGTAAGGAGTTCTCCGGGCATCTTTAACTATATAGCACAACGGACTATCACTTCTGCCATTGCCTACGTAGGTTCAAGTCGTCTTGTATATGAAAATAGTGAAAGCTATTTTAAAGCGCGGAAAAATTTGGCTGGCGTAAGTGGGAGCCTCTGCTGGTGACGCTGGCACGATATCCTCAAAAGTTATAACATCACATTATGAAACTTCTCACAGGACCACCAACTAAAGCTGCATATTAAACCATGATAATTTTCTGTGTGTTACTTGTAAATATCAAAGCTTTCAAGCATCTTTCCGTTGATTATATATTTTTCCTGTTGCATGTCTGTCCTTACTGTTGTATATTGTGTCATTTTAATATGGCCATTATATGCATGTGTCCACACGTGCTCACATTAGTGGACACTTGTCAACATTTGTTGGAAGATGATAACCTAGATGGTATTCTTATGCGTCATCCACACTTTGGTGGGCGTTAATTTGTTATAGACAGCGTGTCCTGCGTGGCACGGGCCCCTGTACTCACCTCACATATGGTAGCATGGCACTGTAATAGGTTTGTCGCCTTCGGGCGTAATAAATTAATCAAATCAAATCCTCATTAGCGACTTACTTTGCATATTGGACTTAGGATGCGACATACGACCTCTAGTGTTTAGATACCGAAGCAGATGATAGCCTACAGGTGGGAGATGGTGCCTTCGTAGTTCCTCTGCATTGACGATTCATTTTCCTTACGAGACCTGAACATACGACCTCCGCTCCTTGGATATCGATGCAGAGTCGACCACAATAAACGATCTTTGCCGATACAGTTGCCTGTCTGGGTAAAGGTGGTGGTGACGTGACGATTCAGAGATGATGAGGCCAAGGTCATCTAAGGAGGATATTAGTTTTATTTCAGATGTTGGCCGGATCCTTGGGACTACCGCAGGGGCTACCACACGAAGGCTACGCCTCCTCATGGTATGTTGTGGTGTTTTGCTTTTTTACTGGATGTCCCAGTTTTTTAGGTATTTAAGCGTTACTTTTGTGTGCATTTGATAGCACGTATGACACTGGAGGTTTGATTTGACTAGGAAGCAAGTAGACTCATTCGTAGCAAAGGCAAGAGGATTTCTACAAGTACGATTCTGTAAATGGGAGTGGCCCAGTTCCCCTTGGTGAAAATGCAGGTAGTTTATGTAAGCTTTATTACCGATATCGTTACTTACAGCCTGGCGTGGTAGTCCCTGTAGTCCCCATAGTGATAGTCCCCGTTGATAGCCCCCTGGCGGATAGTCCCCGTTGACAGCCCGCGCGACGGTGATAGTCCCCGTTGACAGCCCGCGCGACGGTGATAGTCCCCGTTGACAGCCCGCGCGACGGTGATAGTCCCCGTTGACAGCCCGCGCGACGGTGATAGTCCCACGGTAGTTGATAGTCCACAGCCCTGTGGTTGATAGCCAGTAGCCCCCACCCCATCGCGGTGTGATAGCCCGTAGCCCCACCCCATCGCGGTGTGATAGCCCGTAGCCCCCACCCCATCGCGGTGTGATAGCCCGTAGCCCCCACCCCATCGCGGTGTGATAGCCCGTAGCCCCCACCCCATCGCGGTGTGATAGCCCGTAGCCCCCACCCCATCGCGGTGTGATAGCCCGTAGCCCCACCCCCCCGCGGTGTGATAGCCCGTAGCCCCCCCCCCATCGCGGTGTGATAGCCCGTCGCCCCCACCCCATCGCGGTGTGATAGCCCGTAGCCCCCACCCCATCGCGGTGTGATAGCCCGTAGCCCCCACCCCATCGCGGTGTGATAGCCCGTAGCCCCCACCCCCCCGCGGTGTGATAGCCCATAGCCCCACACCCCCCCCGCGGTGTGATAGCCCATAGCCCCACACCCCCCCCGCGGTGTGATAGCCCATAGCCCCACACCCCCCCCGCGGTGTGATAGCCCATAGCCCCACACCCCCCCCGCGGTGTGATAGCCCATAGCATAGCCCCGCCCCCCCCCCCCCGCGGTGTGATAGCCCATAGCATAGCCTCCACCCACCCCCCCGCGGTGTGATGGCCCATAGCATAGCCTCCACCCACCCCCCCGCGGTGTGATGGCCCATAGCATAGCCTCCACCCCCCCCAGTGTGATGGCCCATAGCATAGCCTTCACCCCCCCCCCAGTGTGATGGCCCATAGCATAGCCTCCACCCCCCCAGTGTGATGGCCCATAGCATAGCCTCCACCCCCCCACGTGTGATGGCCCATAGCATAGCCTCCCCCCCCCCCCAGTGTGATGGCCCATAGCATAGCCTACACCCCCCCCCAGTGTGATGGCCCATAGCATAGCCTCCACCCCCCTCCCAGTGTGATGGCCCATAGCATAGCCTCCACCCCCCTCCCAGTGTGATGGCCCATAGCATAGCCTCCACCCCCCCAGTGTGATGGCCCATAGCATAGCCTCCACCCCCCCCCAGTGTGATGGCCCATAGTATAGCCTCCACCCCCCCCCAGTGTGATGGCCCATAGCATAGCCTCCACCCCCCCCAGTGTGATGGCCCATAGCATAGCCTCCACCCCCCCCCAGTGTGATGGCCCATAGCATAGCCTCCACCCCCCCCCAGTGTGATGGCCCATAGCATAGCCTCCACCCCCCCCCAGTGTGATGGCCCATAGCATAGCCTCCACCCCCCCCCAGTGTGATGGCCCATAGCATAGCCTCCACCCCCCCCAGTGTGATGGCCCATAGTATAGCCTCCACCCCCCCCAGTGTGATGGCCCATAGCATAGCCTCCACCCCCCAGTGTGATGGGCCATAGCATATCCTCCACCCTCCCCCCCCGTGTGATGGCCCATAGCATAGCCTCCACCCCCCCCCCCAGTGTGATGGCCCATAGCATAGCCTCCCCCCTCCCCCCCCAGTGTGATGGCCCATAGCATAGCCTCCACCCTCCCCCCCAGTGTGATGGCCCATAGCATAGCCTCCACCCTCCCCCCCAGTGTGATGGCCCACAGCCCTTGGCCCCCCCCCATGGTGAAGCCCATAACCCATCCCCCTCCCGAGGTGTGATAGCCAAGAACCCTCTGCTCCCAAGGTCTGTACCTCGTTTACACTAACTTGGCCAAGATTTTGGTCTTTCTGCAGTTATTTAATGTAGGTTGAAAGCAGTAAAAGACAATGCCATATTTCTCTTCTTTCCACAGCTTTTCTTCATGACAAGGACCATATATCAGCGTTAATTTATTGTTAAAACTCTGAAGTCAAGATGGAAAGATGACAAAGTTAGAGAAGCTAACAGTCACAAGAGCTCTAGTAGTTGTAGTCTTGGCATCCTTTTTATGCTGACTTGTGAAATATTAACAGTAAATTTCATTAAGTTTTAAATCGGTATGTTATGGAGGCTTCACAGCAGACTTTCTTCACTTATTTACCTGTATTAAGACCTACTGTGGCATGCAGAAATGTCTTGTGTCAACCACCATAGTCTGAACTACTGATATATTAAGACTTTGTTAGGTTTACTAGCATAGCACCAGATGAGGTTTGATAGTGTTAAAGCTGTTTAAACAGTATAACAAGATAGCATAGACTAACTAAGCTTCTTCCCCATAGGTTTCATGTGCTGGCTGCTGACCCTGCTGTCCTGGCATACTACTCTGGTCTTTACCCTGCCAAATGGTGCAGAAGGACGTGCCCTGCATGGATCTGAACTACATAGAAACTCCATTGGTTTTTGTGCCTACTGCTAACCCTGTTGTGGAAAAGAATCTGCTCGTACCCCTGCGAAGTGGTTGTGCCTCTGCCAAGTGCTGTTGAGAACTAACGGTGAGTGCTCTTATCCTTGTGAGGTTTAAATTTCTTGTTTATAATGCTGATTTTTAATTAAAAGTTGTTTATAAATGATATTTATTTGTATAAAAGGCCGACAGATCTGAATTAGAACACCTATACTCCGCAGGTGTTGTGCGTGCCTGCCGCTGACCCTGCCATCCTGGCGAACTCTGGCCTCTCCCCTGCTGAGCAATAATGAACTCTAGTCATGTCCCTACTGGAGAACTCTGGTCGCTGAAACCTCAAGGAGTGATTAGCTGGTCCTGCCCCTCCTAAGCGATGCCAGAGGATTGTGGTGGTCATACCCCTGCTGAATGATGCCTGAGGACTCTGGTGGTGGTCATACCCCTGCTGAATGATGCCTGAGGACTCTGGTGGTGGTCATACCCCTGCTGAATGATTCCTGAGGACTCGGGTGGTGGTTGTACGCCTGCTGAATGATGCCTGAGGACTCTGGTGGTGGTGATTATGCCCCTGCAAAGTGCCACTGAAGGGCTTCAGTGGTGGTGGTTTTGCCCCTCAGTGCTGCTGAAGGACTGTGGTGGTGGTCATGCCCCTGCAAAGTGCTGCTGAAGGATTAGTGTGGTGGTGGTGCCCCTGCCGAGTGATGCCTGAGGATTCTGGTGGTTGTCCCTTTAAGTTTTGTGGGGAACTGTTGGCGAGTACAGTATTCTTCCACTTAAAAGGTTTATTTGCTATAATGTTCAATAGTGATTCATATATTAAAAGCCAATTAGGATTTATACTACTATGTTTCTGCTCCATAGGTGTGTACCTGCTGCTGACACTATCCTAGCAAACAACCTGGGCTTTTCTTCTTGAGGACTGCTGAGGATTCTGGTTGTTGGTTGTGCCCTCTGGTGAAAGATGAACTGTGCCCCCTGCTGAGTGATGGCGAAGACCTCTGGTCGTGTTGGACCCCTGCCGAGTGACGGCGAAGACCTCTGGTTGTGTTGGACCCCTGCCGAGTGACGGCGAAGACCTCTGGTCGTGTTGGTCCCCTGCAGAGTGACGGCGAAGACCTCTGGTCATGTTGGCCCCCTGCCGAGTGATGAAGAACTTTCGCTGTGGTCCCCTGCTAAGTGATGGCGAGAAACTCTGGTCAAGACCAGCGCCGAGTGATGAAGGACTCTCGTCTGCCTGCATCAGATGTTTCTGCTTGTGTATTTTTTTTTTAATGTATATCTTTTAATATGCAATATACAATTGAAATTTACTGTCTTGTTTTCTTAACTTTCATTTTAGTTGATCTTCAGTTGAACCTAAAATCTCCAACTGAAATGACATGTCCTTTCATCAACTTAACATATTGAATACCAGACTACTTAAAGACTATTATTTAAAAAAAAAAAAAAAATATTTCAAAACTATCATAGAAAAAACTTAAAATATTTTTATTTGACGAAAATTTATAAACCAAAACCCAAAAATATGAAAAAAAAATTAAATATAGAAAAAATAAGAAAAATATTTAAAAAATAGGAAATAAAAGGAAAAAATAGCAGAAAATAAAAAAAATGGTTCCAATTTTTGACCAAAAATGGTCCAAAATGGCCCTAAAATTTGCCAAAAATGACCCAAAAAAATGTACCTAAGTCGATTGCGAAGATTAATGGAACCAGGTTTCACGTCAAGCCTTTTGTAATCTGAAGAGTGTCCAGAGACGACCTGAAAGAAAAGAAAGGTGTTAATAAAATGATAGGTACCCTTCAAAAATAACCCACCCCTTTACCCTTCCTCCCTCACCACAAAAAGTAGCAGCAAGGCTAGAGAGGAAGGGCAAAGGAGTGGGGGAGTTTTGGAGAGGATACACAGAGGAAAACTCGGCAAGTGGGAGTGTCTGTACAGTTGCAGACATAAATACTGATCCACTTCATGAATGCTATTTATCAAGGAAGTGAGCAATGACTTCCGAAACCCAGTGAGGCTACTACCTTCAAGCATAACGAACCTGTCTGAACATTATGTACAAGTTTCAAAATTCATGGATTAAAAAAGTGGAGCAGTATTCTTGCATGCAACTGTACAAACCAGGCTCACAGCATCAACACACATGGATGGCCATCTTGGAAATGACAGTTGCCAGCTAGTATTTTTATGGGCAAATTTTTCGACTTTGTAAAATTTTGGGATGCCAACCAGCATTTTTGAGAGACTTTTTGGACTTAGTATTTGAGATGCCAATTACAGTACTAGTATTATCAGTGAATTTTTCGACTTAGTAAAATTTTCAGATGCCAACAAATATTACTGGGTGAACTTTTCGACTCTGTATTTTTCGACTTAGAAAATTTTTTGAGATGCTTAGATACCAATAACAAAGAACTGTTGCAATCTTGGATTTGAAAGCTGCTCATCAATTTTACCAAAAGCAAATTTTTGGACTTAGTAAAATTTTAGTAATATTTTCTGATGCTTAGATATCAATGATACAAGAGTGGGGCATCAATTAATTACTTTACGAATAATTCGAGGGACATTCATAACAGCAATGATAGCTCTGGCTTACAAATTACCTTTTTTTACTGAAAAAATTACTTGTAAAAAAATATATATACAAAACACTGAAACGAAAGGAAAATGTTGCCCATAAAATAACTATTTTCAGATTAACCAAATTAATGCTGGCTTGTAATTAATACAGGGTGGTCCATGTATTACACTCATCTAATCTTATGGGGACAGGAGTCTGGTAACGAGAGGAGCAAAGACGATTTCGCTGCTGCACAAAATTAATAATCAACCATGAAATCAACGGATATTACAAAGCAATTACTTTAACACTCAAATGGGGTTATACAAGTAATGAATATGGAAAAACAGATATTATTACACTAAGCATAATAAGGATTATGCAGTCAATGGACAGGAACAAACAGATATTATAACACTAATTATGAAAAGGGTTATGGGAGGAGAAAATGATACAGATCACTTAGCCATCCCCACAACTAAGATGTGTAATACATGGACCGCCCTGTATGACGTGAGAGGCCGTAAATATGTGTTGATTCACAAACACGATAAATTTACAATCGTAACTATTATTGAGTTTTTGCTAGAAGGACAAGGAATAGAGGGCACAGGCTCTCACTTGTTCTTCTGGCAAAAACATAATATATTTCTTTCACCTTAACTTGGCCTAGATTTTTGTCATTTCGCAACTTATTTCATGTAGTTTAGTGTGGAAAAAGATAATACAGCACTATGGCTGTACATTCTTTCCACATCATTTTGTAACTAACTTTTTGCATGAACAGAGTGAGTGAGAACACTATACAGTACTGAGGCTGAAATGTGTAAAATTCATGTCCCATAATGCTTGTAAAATTTTCCTGCTTGAGAACCACCAAAATTTCCTTTTCTTCTCTGCTATGGAACCAATCATGATAGGTTGTACCATTTTGAAACTGTCATAACAATGTCATAACAAATGTTTTCTATTGGTACCAAACTTTTACTTCAAAAGAGCCAAATACAACCAAAAAATGGTCAAATCATTTTCACTTGGCAAGAACAGAGCAATGAAAGTTTATTTTTATCTCAGCTATTACACCAATCATGGGACATCATACTCTGATGTCATAAGTATTGCCTTCCAGTGGTATCATTAATTTTCTATAAGTTAAATGTAGCCTCAAAAGGCCCAAAATACAACCCTGCACACTCAGGCATGTCCCACATTTGCGGTGTGGATGCATATTTCTTGATACCAGAGTTTAGTGTTAACCTATAGTTACAGCTCTGTGGGAGAAAAAAAGAAAAAGGGGAGGGGGCTCTACATCCTTTTCACATCACTAGAACCATATTCTAGTGTTATTCTGATGTTAAAACCCAGCATCAATGATAGAGGAAAGGCAATTTTAGGCCAACTTAATTTGAAATGAGTATAGTTACGAGAAAAGTTATCACAAGTCATTCTGTGAGAACTCCCAGTATGGAAAGACACATGGCCACATGGAACTGACTGCATACAAAAGATCATAATCTGGTGGCAGGTGGAGATTTCTTAGCATATTTTCTTTAGCAATATAACTGTTTGAGTGAATGAGCAAAGCAAGCCACCAAGACCACTATCAGACATAAAGTTGGGTGACAGAGCACAGAAACTAAATTGCTACCTGGAAAACTATAAAAGCATAAATGGATCTATGCAAATCAACGGAAAGCTTAAGAGGTAACAGGTGTTACACGTCACTTTTCTCAAAATTTGCCACCATGTGGCTGAAAAAAGAAACCAAACCACCAAAACTGTGCTATCTCTGAAACTATCAAGGTACAATGGATATATGCACACTTATGGAAAGCTTATGAAAAAGCAATACGTGTTAATAAACTCAGTTTTCTCAATGTGTGTCACACTACTGCTGTAAAACACCCAATATATGCCAAACTGAGCACCAAACTATGATGTCTCAAATTATTAAGCTACTGCACATCTACACACAGTGTCTGAAAACTTCCTGAAAAATTATGGGTAACACTAAGTAGTTTTCTTCAAAATTTCAAAGTGTGCATTAATAACAAGCAGGTGGAATGGTGGTTTCTTAAAAATTTCCAAGTTGCATTAATATTATGCAAGTATGATGGTGTTCCGCGAAATTTCAAAGTCTGTAATAATACGAGGTAAGTGGGATGGCACAAGTCTTCTAGCTAAAAGAACGATGTTAGCAAGCTTGCTCACTCATACAAACTCCGGTTCCACAGTTTAAAGTGTGAATGTGTATACCTTGATTTTACTTGTTAATAGCACACTGATGACATGCAAGTATGCAGTTAATCCCATGTGACCTCATAATACACACAAATATAAATAAGATGTGCACAAATACATATAATAAAGAGACACAGACAATATAAAACAATGAAATCTAAACCCTAAAATTAATCAAATGAAATCTATCTAACCTCTAAAAGTTCTAGTCAATATCTATCTAACCTCTAAAAATTCTCGTCATATGAAATCTAACTTCTAAAAATTCTGGTCAAATAATATCTATCTAACCTCCAAAAATTCTGGCCAAACTTCTGCTTCACTAAATCTCCTGAAAAACTCATAAAACAGGATGATCCAGAGTGTTATCAATTACATGAGCTCTGAGTAGGGTAGGATAGTGCAGGGTATGGAAGGGTAGGGTAGGGTAGGGTAGCGTAGGGTAGGGTAGGGAAGGGTAAGGTATGTTGCGCAAGGTAGGGTATGATAATGATAAGGTAAGGTAAGACGGATAAGGTAGGGTACGGTACAGTAGGGCAAGGCAGGGTAAGGCAAGGTTGGATGGGGTAAGATATGTTAGTGAAGGTTACAGTAGATAGGGTAGGGTATGTTAGGCAGGGTAGAGTATAATACAGTTACATAAGGTAAGGTGAGGTCCCGGGTAGGGTAAGATCTAGTCAGGTACAGTAAGGAAGGACAGGGTATGGTTAGGCTGGGTCAGGTAAGGTAGGGTCAAGTATGGTAAGATAAGGTAAAGTAAAGTAAGGTAAGGTAAGGTAAGGTAAGGTAAGGTATGGTATGGTAGGGTAGGGTAGGGTAAGGAAGCCAAGGTCAGACAAAGAAAGGTAGGGTAAGGTGAGTTACTCTGCATCAGATACATTGGGGGTGAGTCCATATAATCAAAAACTTCTTTTAATCATCTTGTAAAGTTTTTCAAGTGTGTTTTTTTTCCCCTAGCTCAATGAAAACAAAAAGCTAATAACTAGGAATCTGGCATTTTACTTTACTGTCAAAATCTGGACTGACCGCTCTAAAACTGAGTGTACGATGGTGTAGGTCCCTAATTTCTCATGGTCACTTATGGAACACCTGCAGTTTCTTCTGCTAACAAAGTTCGAGAAGACTAGGTATTCATTCAATTCTGTCCGTCTGCCTGTTTGTGGACATAACAATGTTATCTCAAAAAGCTATTATCAGATTTCAAAAAAATCTCGTGGATATGTTGGCACTGGGTCAGGAAGTTGCTTAGATTTTGAGGTGGATCCAGAAGCAAGGGTAAATAATAATTTTACTGGCGTCAGTGGAGGTATGCCTACTTCTGACAGTTTAACAGGGCAGATTACGACCGTTGAATTAAATACCTCACCCCATCAGGTTGCATGGAGGTTGGTCTATATGACAAACCATGAATTACAATGACACTGGCAAAGATATGCACTTTCTGAATTCTTTCTAGTTGCTAGATGTGATCATCCTGCATTCCACCTTACAGATTGCAGTCAGCAATGATACAGAAAGGTCAGACACGTTGTATTATCACGCTTAAGGGACGCCCGTAACTGTCAGATGTCATCAGCCTGGACACAACATTAAGGCGTAGACAGCAACAATACAGAATGGTCAGACGTTCAATCATTGTCTCACTCTAAGTGACTGTCAAACCCTATGAGCTTGTCCACACTTTCACACACTCAGTTTTAATATGACCCTAACACCTATGTTACTCAGGGTCACATTCTAGGTGCCTTTGGAGATTTCGTAAGACCTCTTCCTTGGTTATTTATCCTGCATATTATAAGATCTTTTACCCAAGCGACTGTACACAAGAGCTAGAATCCAAGCAGAGAATCTCAGATTGTTACAAATCGATTTACATATCTCCAGTTTCTGTTTTTCCCCCCAACAGATTCCGGCAATTGCTGGGAAGTAATCTGCTGGAAAAGGCTCTTGGTTTAGCTTCCAGTACACTATCAGCTGTACCATGGCCAACCTCAATACAGGAATTCTTTAGGTGGACACAAGGTGTCATTTTTATATTAGATTAGATTGGATCTCAATATCCTCTTATATGCAATGAAAAACCCTGGTGGCTCCCCTGCCTGCTTAAACAAACATTCCTCAATTTCCTCCTTATCCCCAAAAGGAGGATGGTAGACTGCAGAGGAAGGGTTCATATTCAATTGAGTTGGAGGTTGCAAATACTACTATGTTAACTGATGTTACTGAAGTCAAGGGCTTGGATTGTGAGCGTGGCCCATTCAACTGGACAGACTTAGTTATTTTCTTTTCCTTTCCTTTTTATTTTTTTTTCTTACTCTTTATACCCTAACTCACCCCCAATCCAAGAGTAGGAAAAGAGGTATGGGTGATACTGATGATACTGATGCAGACTATGCTGATACAGTATTGTTATAAACAGCATACATGAAAACTGTTACCATGTAGTATGCAAACAGTAAATCACTAAAAAAGAGATGCTACAAAAACTCCTTTACCACCAAGAAATGTGACCTTAATTCTAAAATATACAGAAACACTAGACATATGGGATCTCAAGGGCCTTTGCTAAACTAGTGAAGAACCTTATGCCTGAAAGTTCTTAAGGTGTTAAAGCTAAACTGAATTACCATATGGGCCCTTGCTAGTGACATACGGTACCTTGTGTATAACAATTCTTGAGGTGTGGCTGACTGACCAGGCCCGCATCAACACAGCATATGAAAAAGAAATCTGGTTTACCTTTAACATCACTGCAACATGCATGGACGCTGATGGTTTTGGTGCTGATAATTTCTTGTAATTCCATCCATCAGCAGCAGTAGCAGCCCATGTTAGTCCATTGCAGAATAAAGGTTTCTCCCATCTTGTTCCAATGATGTACTGGATGTCAGCATGTTCCATCAAATCCCAGTGAGTTTAGTGCTAATAGATTTCTTGCAATTCCGTCCATCTTCAACAGCAGCAGCCCAAGTCAGTCCACTGCAGAATAAAGGTTTTTCCTATCTTCTTCCACTCTGATATATTGGATGTCTGCATGTTCCATCATATCCCAGTGAATCTTGAAGTCAGAACAAGACGGCAAGACGAGATTTGGGATACACTCCTCCATCTGCCGACAAAAATCATCATCAGTATCACCATCATCATCATCTTCAAATCTATTCTCATTATTATACATGGAGTAGTTATGATCCAGAAAAAAGGAAAATATAGTCATTACCATCAGTATTTTCGCTCATCAAGCCTTGCAGTTTCCACTCAATCACTCAGGGTAAATAATGTGGGGTGTACACTTTACTCACCTTCTCACTCCATCCACAAAGGTTCCCTCATGCAAGTGTCACCGCCACAACTCTTCCCACATTCAGTACCTCCTGACAAAAATGACTGACAGTGTTCAGCCAAGATTTGCAGCCTTCTTGGTGCCCTCCTTCCCAGGTTGATGCTTTAAGATATCAACCTGTGAAAAGGATCAGTCTTAGGAAAACGTGCCATGTGCCCATACATCTTGAGAAGTGGTTCATATATTGTGCAAGTACAAAAAGTAAAATAAAATGTAAAACTTAAACATTATGGTACTATTTTCTGGGAGAGATTTGGTTAGATGGGGAACTCTCCTAGTTTGCTGGCAAGAATACCACAGTTCACTCAGCACACATTTTGGTGCACACTATTTCTTGATTTTAGCTCTACTACTTTCATTACTTGATATTCATCTGCATTTCTGCCTGCTAATCCTGTGATGCTTTGTTGGGTACAGCACACCCTGATTTTACGAATGCAATGCATTTTAAAAACCAATAGTTTAATGAATTTTGTGTTGTAATCATGTAAGAAAAAGATCACAAACTGGTAATGAAAAATAAGGCATCACAGTGACTGTATAAGAAAAAAAAAAAAAGTTACATTCATATTGCTCTCATAAGCAAATGACTATACACTATAGTGACTGTATAATGTGGGGATGCTGTATATATTTCTTATGGTAACTGCCAAACACAGGGTATACAGTTTTATGTTTTCTATGGGTTCCTCTCATCAATAGCAACAACCTCTTCCTTTACCATTTCCTTAGTTCGATGAAGTTAGATTAATGCTTCAAATTGC
This sequence comes from Coenobita brevimanus, assembly GCF_032717465.1. Taxonomy (NCBI): domain Eukaryota; kingdom Metazoa; phylum Arthropoda; class Malacostraca; order Decapoda; family Coenobitidae; genus Coenobita; species Coenobita brevimanus. The sequence goes on from NC_137012.1 coordinate 29,463,788, forward strand.
CAACTTCAGTCTCATTTTTTTTTTCCCCCCCAAGCATTCCGAAAAGGGTTAGATTGGCTTCAATTAAAGCTTTGGGGGTCTTAGAAGCAATGGCACCCAGTCAGGTTAAGTGAGATGTGGTTAGGTTTGGATAATATATGGGTTTCCTGATTTGTTATGCAATTCATGAAAATGCTCCTTTTCTCTGCATGGGTTCCCACATTCAACACAGGGATGTAGGAGACAGGAAAAATAGGGAAATGAAGCAATTCTGAGAAAAATGAGTCAAAATCAAATGAACCACAAAAAAATATAAAAATCCTTCTTTCATCCACAAAATTGTTTCTGCCTAAAAGTATGAAACTACAGTATTCTTTGGGGACTTAAAATTCTACAGTAATGGGGTCATGAAGTTATGGGGGGCAACAGCACTACAGTATATAGCATACAAAAGAAAAATAGCAAAAAAAGAGCAGAAAAAGAAACTCCTTACCCATCTCAGCAAGAAGAAATGTACAGCCACTGCCAAGCCTTAAAGAGGTGATAATAAAATCCTTCACTACATTGCAAGGCCCATCTTGGTGAATGGTAGTACAGTATCAGCCAGAGGTCTTTGTGTGTCATCGCTGGTTCACTGAGGTGTGGCTTTTGAATTGGCACTTACTCAGGACATCCTGCCAAAACGGAAAAACGGAATTAAGTCTTTGTGAAAAACTAAGAGAATATTGTTGTATAACCTTGTATTTCTACTTCTCACCAGCATTTGGCCCTCAAAGGGTATCCATATCTTACGCCACATTTGTCTGATGCCTAATTTTACTCATCTTACCAAAGCAAGATTTCTCTCATAATAAATACATAAATTCGTTCATCTCTAACTACTGTATAATATACTGATACCGGTCTACGAGGCCCCCCAACAGACTCGGAATTGGGGGATACAGTTTACTTCCAGCCATTCTCTGAGTCACATAATCACAGTACAGTACATGACTTACCTTAATGTAACAGTGTCTGCGACTTCCATAGTACGAAAAGGCAACCATCCAGCGTGTATCTACGTGAAATTCACAGGCATTGCAGCACTTGACGCCCGTATTGTTTATTTTATGTATCTATACTTCCTCTGAAAAGACGATCATGCTTGGGTTTAAGAAAGGATCGGAATCTCTTCTCTAATCCTCCAGTTCTTCTTAAAAGTTGTCTGAATACGCACAAAATCTTCAAAACTAATGTTGGAATTTGTTTTTACAATAAAAGGCTAAGCCGATTACGAAATGTTTCCACTTTATCTCTGCGGAGTTAGATCCTTGTTTACCCGCTTTGATCTATCTATCTATCTATCGCCAGACGCCTCAATCCCTTATACGGCGTGGCCACAAACAAATCACCTCCATGTCACCCTGTCCCCCGCCATTTCACTGCCCTGCTCCCAATTCACACCCCCCTCTCTCATATACCTCTCCACTCCATCCCTCCATCTCATCCTCGGCCTTCCCCTCCCTCTCTCCCCCTCACTCACATACACTCTCCTCGTCAGTCTCTCACTCTCCATCCTCTCCACATGGCCAAACCACCTCAGTGTGTTTCTCCTAATGCTTCCTATCACATCCACCCACACCAAAACGCTCCTTCATATCCTCATTTGTCAGTCTGTCTCTCCATGTGACTCCACAGGCTCCTCTCAATTCTCATTTCCACTGCTCTCACTCTTGACTTGTGTCCTTCCAACAACGTCCAAGCTTAAATTCCATACGTCAGAGTTGGTATCACAATACTGTCATGTAATAACTTTTTCACTTCCATGCTCACTTTCCTGTTTCTTATCACTGCCTTCAAGGGGCAACCTTTCTTCCTTGTTGTACCCATTCAAGCACTTCACCCTACAAACTTCCATCCTTACTAATCACACAATCCAAGTACTTAAACGTACCCAAATTTTCCATTTCTTCATCATCTAACCTCACTGTACATTCACTGACGTCCTCTCTCTCGAAGACCATAACTTTACTCTTCCCTACATTCACCTTTAGATTCCGTTTCTTAGAGACTCTCCCAAACTCATCTACCAGGCCTTGCAGCTCCCCTTAGTCTTCACTTAACAACACAGTGTCATCTGCAAACAACAGTACAGGGAGTTTCCAAACACTGCCCTCTCTCTTTAGGGCCACTCCAACATCCACTGCCCTACCTTGTATCTCTTTTATAATCCCATCCATATACAGATTGAACAACCATGGAGACATGACACATCCCTGTTTTAACCCAGCCTTCAAATAGAAAAACTATCCACACGCACTGCAGCCTTAGCACTCTCATACATACTCTTCACAGCATTCAACAACTTCCCATCTACTCCATATATTCTTAATACTTTCCACAATCCTTGTCTATCCACCCTGTCATATGCTTTCTCCAAATCCATGAAGGCCGCATACAACTTCTTTCCCTTCTCTAGACACTTTTACACTAAAGATCTAAGAATGAATATCTGATCTACACAACCTCTTCCCTTCCTAAAGCCTCCCTATTCTTCTCCAACTAATTCCTCTGTTATTTCCCTAACTCTGTCAATAAGTATCCTACCGTATATTTTTCCCATTACACTAAGAAGACAAATGCCCCTATGATTACCACACACTTCTTTTTCTGCTTTACATTTGTAAACACAACTGTACTGTATCTCACTGATGATGACACCCGGGGTTAAAAACATCAGATATATGAGAGGTTTGAATCTATAGTTGACATAATCTTTACATTTGACTCACACTGCATACTGATGTTCTCATTATTTATAAACTATACATATTTTGGCATATACAAAGAAACTAGACTGATATATCAGCAGCAACATAATTTAATAACATGATTCTTGTACATAACTGTTCAGAAAAATACTCTTCTGTACAAATATGGGGCTGTAAACTGCACATGAAAATAGAATGGTGACTGAAGTATTTGGTTTACCTAAGATAAGGTACAATAGCAGCTAAGCCAGTTTAGTTATTCTCCGCAGCTGAGGAATTTGCTGCTTAAACAGTAATGTACTACACCTTCCCTAATTAGATGTTATACGGGGATAATACTAAAGCTGCATCACTTGATCCATTTTCATGAAGTACAACACAGTACAACAGTTTCTCGTTTGTATTTACTGTATATATCTATATAAGCTACAGCCACTACTCGTTATACGTTGATTCGGTATACGATAATTCGCTACAACAATAACAGAAAACTTCCACCCCAAAATCCGATTTGCGATGAATTTCCCGCTATAACGATTTGCCCTCGGGAAATTTTGTACGAAGTGCCAGGCACACGCAAGGCGACCGTTGCTTGTCTCAGGCAAGATGGCGGCCCCAGCGTGCAGAGCATTATTTTGGTTCATTTGTAGTCCTGCCACCCCTTTAAAGCTCTGACTTTTCCACTCGTTCACGTGTGTCCCCCTGCTATCGTCACCTCTCAGCCAAGCATCGTGCTACAGTAGGCCTATACATCATGTAGCACCAGGCCAACGTTACGCAAGTGTGACTGTTGTGTTGATGAAACGATTTACTGTACGTGAGTAATGCCGCCTGTACTGGTGCGACGGTGTTTGTTTTGGTCTTGGAGATGAATTGGACCGACACAGGAAGTGATTAAGGTGGGTTGTCATTTTTGTTTCAGTCTCAGGTAGGTGACTTTGGGAAGTTGAGTTGACGTAACCTGCCTTTTATAACGTATTTCAATCTCCCAATTTACGATAAAATCATTACACGTTAAGGTATGACCTGACGTAACCCCATCGTGTAACGAGTAGTGACTGTATTATATATACCATACTTGATAGATAGCATTAGTCAGTTTCCCATTCTTTCAAAGGGATGGGTGTGATCAAGAAGTAAAAGAAACATACATATGTTAAATTTATCAACAGTGTATAGTGGAATGGGTTTTACATCCATTCACTCATCTATCAAGTCTTTTGAAAAGACTTATATCCAAAACATGCATGTGCAGATATATGCATGCACACACATGCAAAAACACAAAACTTCATTAGCCTAACTCGAGTGAAATCACAGATGAAACATAGACAGGTGATGCATGAAGTACTAATATATGTGAGCTATAATACTGCAGTGCAAATGCATACCACCAGGACCACTTTAAGCATAGTTGAGCGTGACATCTTGTCTGGCCAACTCCAACAACATAGGATCGTCGAAGAATTTGTTGATGGATACATCCTCTGAAAGTCCCTTCCTCCTGCGGGTCTTGATCATAAACTCTCGTGCTAAATGCGTGGCTGGCTGAGGTTCGAGGGGCCGGATAACAATGCTCTTGTCCAGTGGATCACCAGGGACAATCTGCCAGTGATGGAATACACTTAAACAGAAGGCCTGGCCCTGTGTGTGCATCCGCAGATCTGTTTCAAAGCCAAAGGAATCTATAGCAGGTATGAAAGCCTTGATGGTGTAAAGTGGTGAGCCTGCAACAGGTGCATCCTGTGTTACATGTCCTCGTCGCTTAGTCAACACAGTATATACAGATGAAACGCAGTCAGCAGGTGCCTGAATCTCTACGAAATAATATGGTTCCATGAGACGAGGTGTGGCCATGAGGAAGGCAGAGTATGCCACCCTCCTGGCTGTGGGAATGACCTGCCCTCCTCCTCGGTGAAGGGGCTCCTCAGCAATGACAGCATCAAGGATTTTAAATTTACAATTTCTAATTGGTTCTTCACACAGAGGGCCTTCCCTGGTGCCCCATTGGAATCCCTGAACAATGGAATCTCTCACTGATGACAAGAGGTTTTTATCTACTTCTGAGGGCAGTGTATCATCAACAAGAATATTAGGGCCACTGTGGTCAGGGCCAAATGCCCAGATTGATCTGGCAGCCAACACATCCCAGTCATACCGTGTCTGAAAGAACTCTCCTAGACGTCTCCTGTCCCAGTTTATTTGCACTACCTCGCCTTCAATATCCTCTGCCAAGCCTCTTTCCAGAGGCTCAGCAATCATTGTGATCTTATTCCTCTTGTTAGGGGTCTCGGCAAAACATTTCAGGGATGACGTGTCCACTACAGTTTCACAGAAACTAACCACGGGATCAGCCACCTTGATGTCAATCTCAGAGTACATTTTCCGTAAATCATGCATGACACAATCTAAATACAACTCTCCTGTTCCAAGGATGATGTGCTCTCCAGACTCCTCTACTCTGTTGCTTAGAAGTGGGTATGACTTGTTAACCTTCCGCAAGCCATCTAACATCTTTGGGAGTTCTGATGGATTAACTGGTTCAACAGCAATTTTGATGACGGACTGTGTGTTGAACTTGAGAGGTCGGAATATATGCAGCTCACTGCTAGGGGGTAGGTCAGTGATGGTGGAGGTTTTGACAATAGGCTCATCAATTCCCTCAATCAGCACCCAGTTTCCTGCAGGCACAGCATTTACTTCAATATTATACCTGCCTTCAGACACCCAGAGCCTCCCCACAGTTAAAATCCGTGAATCTTCTTCGTCCATCAGCGTGTACTTCTCACCTAGCACACGCACATCCTGATTTGCATGAATTGTTCCTGACAGTACCCGTCCAAAGACATGGAAAGCCGTTGCATCCTCGTTTGGGTACTGTTTGGTGGTGTGAACAACAAGGGGGCCATCTGGGTCACACATCATCATACTAATAGCGAGATCTGAGTCCTGGGGTCCTGTGTACGTGTTCTCAACTTTGCGTTTCCCATGGGCCTGAGGGGAAGGGATGTGTTGGACACACATGTCAACAAATCCATCAAAGTTTCCAATAAATTTAGTCATGAAGAGTTTAAGCAATGGTCTGATATTCATGCGCTGCTCCTCCTTGCTCATGTGAATCCCCAGCTCATCCATCAGTGCTTCCAAATGTGTATCAACATCCCCAACAATGTGGGCGAAGATCTTGTACAGCGGCTCCAGGATAAACTCAACAAAGCTCCTCTGTGCTGTTGAGGTTGGGGGCTTCTTGGTAAATTTCCTAGTCCTTGGGTTGAAATAGATGTCTCCCCATAGTCTCCTTGCAAAGTCCTCCAAAGGCAGGTCATAGCCATAGTGTTGAGCATACAGCTTGGCAAAGGACTTTAGAGTAAAGCAAAGAGAATATTGAGAACTGGCAAAACACACATTTCCCAGTAGAGGTGATATTATCTGTGGGTTTTCTTGATCAGAGTACTGCTGTAAGAGAGAGTTGACCTCTTCCACAATATGACGCAGTTTGTAATAGGCATCCTGGGGTGGAAGTTTGAGCTCCAGGATCAAGCGGTCAACCTTGTTTATGCAGACAGTGATGGCAAGACGCTCCTGTGCAGCATGTTTGAGAAGGCGCTGTGTGTTAAGCATCACTCCCTCCGCTGCGTCAATAAACAACACAACACCATCGCTCAGACGCATTGCAGCCGTCACCTGTGAAAGTATTAAGTTTCAATACAATCATCCAAGAGGATGAATACAGAATTAACTGTTATTTTCTTCACCCACTGGGCTCAGGGATGTTTTTTTCATTTCCTTTTTGCTATATACCAGGAATATTTTTCTGCTTAGGATATACATTGATCATGAAAGGTTTGATATAACCTTAATAAATTCCAACACTAGAACACTTGAGGGTCTTCCTGAGTTTTAAAAAACTGTCTACGAGCAGTACAAATAAGCTAAAAAGAATGTCATTCACTTGCCAGGCAATAATAACAATCATCACCCTAACTTTCACTATTTTGTATGTAAAGTTCAACAATGCATAACTTTTTTCTTTCTGGACATACAGTAGTATACTCCCAAAATGCCTGCAGGAAACTAGAGTTATATATAAAATAAAAAGTGTAGCATCAATTAGTATAAATGGAAACAGCCTATCATTACCCCACTTGGCCCACAGAAGCCTCAGATGTACAAGGCTCCAAGGCTATCCTCTTGTACTCCAAACATTTATCGGTACCCATTTCAATCTATTGATGTATATTCTGCTTTATTTTTCTATCTCCTGACAATTTTATTTACCTTTGGAAAACCTTTTTGAACTAGAGAGGTTAGACAAAGCCTTCATTTACTCCTTCACTGCAACTGGATTAAAGGGATTCAAATACTGGAAGCTACCACAAATCCCAGAAATTGTTTACAGGATCAAATTTAAACCTCATGCCACCTTGTAGACATAACCCTAATTGTGTTCACACTCAGCTATCTTCTGACCTAAGACTTATAAGCATCAAGTAACTGAGGCATCAAAAAATAAGTTAAAGGCCAAGAAAATTAATGGCCAATAAAAACTGACCTCGTCTGAGAAGTTGACATGTCCAGGTGTGTCAAAGATGTTAAGGAGGAAGCTCTTGTTGCGTACATCCTGCATGACCAGCGTGATGGGTGTGGCCTTTATGCTCAGTCCACGTTCCCCCTCCGTGAAAAGTGTGTCTGTGTAGCGCACAGGCACATCCTCTTTGCACCTGGGATGTGAGGGAGGGTTGGCAATAAAGTGAGTCGCCATTATGTCTGACATTTTTTCATAGAATTTTATTCCCTCCTAAGTCCATGACAATTACAGAAAAATTGCCTTTTTAGTTCCATTATTACCTATAGATGTCCTCCCTGCTCCTGGGATGGGAAGAAAGACTGCCAATATACTGTAGCTTTTTTTTTTTTTTTTTTCCCCATTGTTCAAATTTTCTACTTGCTCCTCAGGTGTGAAGGAGGGTTGCAGACATTGTTGTCCTTGTATGTCAAATCTTTTTCCTGGATGTATCCAAGTTAATATGGAAAAAGATGGCCTAACCTTAGTGCTAGGTGATGGTGACCATCATCCACTCACTAGATGTAGTGCTGCCTACTTCTCCCTTAGCCTTTATCTTTCTTTTTCTGTGCCTGCCCTCCTCTCTTCCTATTTCTCCCATCTTTCCTGTCTTTTCTTATTGCTTTTCTTTCCTTTTCAGATGGTTTTACATTGAGTGATATGCCAAATGGTTTCCTGTATGCCAAGAAACCATTTACAACGCTGGGTGGTAACTGTATAACTGAACTGTACATGCTCCCATACGTGTCAACAAGTGGGTTGGTGGAGGGTTAGTGCCCCTTCCTGTAAAACAAATTACTCAAAGTCAAATGGCCACCCCTTACGGGATTATGGCATCTGGCAATAGATAGATAGATGGCCTAACCAGAACTCTGGATGTGTCCAAATGAATATAAGAAAACATGGCCTAACCTAACCAAAACACTTGTGTCCAAGTTAGTAGGAGAAATATTGGCTAAACTGAAATGGAGTGTATCAAAGGTAATATACAATGGAAAACAGGGTCAATCTAAAACTCTGGATGCATCCAAGTTCATACGAGACAACAGGGTTTCACCAAAACTCCATGTGTCCAAGTTAGTATGAGAAAACATGGCCTAAATGAAACTCTGGATGTGCCTTTACTAAGCTGAATAAAATAATCTGCAGGAAGCAAAAATGAAATACAAAACAGCCCACAAGACTGAAGTAGTTAATGAAAGTAAGTGAACTTGCCTAAACTCTGGATGTGTCTGGTGCACAAGACAGTCAACAAAGGTGCTCTTGCCATGGTGGAGGTGGCCCACCAAGGAGATGTTACGCACAAGGTTGGGGTTGTCCATCAGGTCAGCCAGAAACTCTAGGTTGTAGCTGGTGATGGGCAGGTCCTTCTCCACATGGCTGAACTTCTTGACTTTGATGGGCTGTAAGGAAGTATATACATCATCATCATAACCATTTCACACCCAAAGATCAACCTAACCTAAATTAACTAAACTAACTTTAATTCACGAAATGAACGATTTCACAATCACTCGGTAACATACATATCTATATATCGACCTATAATTATCTATAGGTCAGTAAGACATCCAACCATCTTCCTGACACATGTAATTCATAAAATGTTGTTGATAAATGGCACAATACTTGTGATAACATGCGGATACTTTAAACATAACAGTTAAAAGGGCACTCAGCGCATGCGCACTGAGTGGAATGGTAACTTCCAGCATGTTTCTTTGAGCTGACGACACCCGGGGTTGGTCAACTGGGCTGGCTTTGTTATTGTTCAAAGCTGGGAAAAATATTTCGGTATAAGTGCGAGATACTACATAATGTACAGTATTACTATGATTAAGAAATGACTGCCATGTAATGGAACGTGCTACAATGAAATACTTGGATGAGTTCACTGAATGCTGCTGCTGGATTTAAAGAAAAATGAATGAAGTACGTACTGAATATATCCCACGACGAACACACTCAACAACGAACACAAGGACAGAGAAGCACTTACAGATATCGTACAATACTGCATATATATCACATTATACAGAAAATAAATGAGAAAAATATGTTCGTCAGAAATATATACATATATATGGATATTTCGAGTTGTCCACATTTTCAATTTTCTGTCCGGAAGCTACATTATGGACACCAAGCGGGCTTGGCCACGAACTAGAATTCGTGAAGACTCCAATTAGAATGCTTGTAACATTTCAAGCAGTTATAAATATCTTACTTAAAAATATTTCAATTTTCATTACAGAACTGCCTCACATTTCTGCTTAAAAGTTTCTAATAATCACTATACTCAGAGATATGTCAAACAAGGTGCCACACTTCCAAGACACCTATTGTAAAGACAACAATGCATGAAAACTAAAGCAAATACCGATACTGTTCACTGTGTCCCCACTTTAAATCTATGGTGTGTGAACACAAAAGGCTACTAGATGCATTTTTTTTTTTTTTTTTAGTTCAATAAAACACTTTAAGCCTAATTTACCTGTATAATGGGCTGTGTCAGTGGCTGTGCATCTTCCTCCTGAACGATGGTCTCCACTTCAGGGCCGTACACATCAGCAGCACTGGGGTAGTACTGTTTATCCTCATGCAGCACCACCGCTTGTGACGCCACCTCACCCTCCTCCTCACCGCCACCAGCATCGTCGTCATCATAGGCATTCACTTCCTGGTCGGGGTAGTCCTCCTCCTCTTCCTCCTCCTCCTCATCTTCATCTGAGTCCAGCTCCGGCCCGATGTAGTTGCCAAACTCATCATACAAATCAACATCCATGGCCTGTCCAGGTTTACTGGGTTTCAATTCAGCATTCTCAGTTTACCTTTCACAAAAAAAGTAGCTAACTGGCTAACATCAGCATCTTCAACCTAACCCATTTCCCACAAACAAATTAGCTAAATAACGAAAAAAAAAAAAAAATGGGAGTACAAAACCATTACAATTTAAGATACTGTACTTCAAATGCCTGTGAAACAAGCCACACATCTATTTAGGCTACTCATCACTGAAGTCAACTAAATCATTTCACAAGTCAAACAATTCACACACGGCTACTAGTACACGATATTTATAGGACAGTGACCAGTCCTGTAATTATTGCTGTGTTTTCTGGTCCGCTGCTTTTTCCTGATAAAACTGACCATTTGCTATGGCAGGCTAACACTTCCCTCACTGAAACTTCAGCAACCCTTCCTCAAAATCAAAATCATACTAATTTCACGAGTGAAGCAGGGTGAACTGGATGTATTACGAAAGTAGGGCCATCCTGACAGACCAAAATGTGCCGACACAACACTGATACCTGCTATGGCAGCACAAGATAATAGTTGGTTCTACATACCCCTTGCTTAATTTCTTAAACAATTACAGTATAACTGAATCATTAAATCAAAAGTAATCATAATATGGGGTTATGATTGATGAATAAAGTTTAGAATTGTGTAAAAAGAAAATTTACCCAACCTTAGAACCCAACCAGGCGGCAGACGCAGTCGCTTATTTCACGAATACGGTACAAAACAAACACATAATTTTCAGATTCAATACACCGAGAATGAAAACTTTCATGTTCTAGTGGAGAATACTCTATGATTTTCGAATCGATATTTCATAAGAACTATATTATTCCTTGATAACAAAATCCTTGTCAGCCTCACGAGAATTTGGATATGGAGTGTATGCTTTTAACTACAAACGTTCTGCTTCGTTTCTATATTCCGCACACGCTGCCAAACCATTCTGACGCCTTTATTTCCTTCCTCCTCGATTACACTTCTTTCATTTGCCCTTGAAAACATTACCTAGGCAAATAAATACCAGCTTCTTACCTGTGGTGTACGTAAGGCGCTGTCCTACTACCTTATTACCGAAAAAGAAAAAAAAAGGCTTGACGGTACATTGGGCTTGCACCCTCACTCCATGAAACAAACTGCTCTCTTGTAATACAACTTAATTTAAACCGTACAAGCACAGTTGCACTGCATGGAGGTCAATTCACTTACCATATGAGCAATAAATACACTAGTTAGCTTTAATGATTACGTATATAGAAGTCCCAGTCATTTCTGTTAGACACGAGTTGCTCGACAAGGTAGGGTTACACTCGGCCTGAAATCAGAGAAGCCGCCAGCATCCTTCCTCAAGTACACTCCCATATGACATTACTTTCACTTACACAGCCATAGCAGCGCATCATGAGGATCAATTAACGTACTGTCTTGTTTTGCCTCTGAGCTTCAGGAAATAAGCTAACATGAGGTTGAAAATCTGGGCCAAGTTAGAGTAAAGGGAGTATGGTGTCATATTAAGTGCCTCAGCCCCTTCTGCCAGTTACTTCCTTTAGAAAAACTGAACTTAGCAATGGCATTTTCTTAATTGGAAGGGTCAGATACAGCATTTATTCCACTAGTGGACAGGCTCTCCCAAGCTGAATAAAACCTCATGAAGGTAGCAAGAATCCAAGGAAAAGCATTTTGTTAGTGTGAAGGAATCAATGCTTCCTGGTTGTCTCTATAAACACATCAGTTCAGTAGCGAGGACGGAGAATTACTGTATACTGAAGTGGAAGAACAGGGGAAAAAATAAAAACCTGTAATCTGAAAGGCAAGCAGGAATGGAGTAAGAAAGGTGGAAAGCTAAAACAGCAAAAGGAGGTGGTGAATTATAAAAGGGGAGAATTATTTATCATCATAATCATCTTGAGAGAATTTGGTGAAATTTGTACTTCATCTACAGTCAGTAATATCCATCATCATCATTATCCGGACCTCCTTTCCCACCCTAGGGCAGGGTGAGGAGTAGCAACGTCCAAACAGCCCAAGTTTGTAATATCAAATGAAATTATTTAGCAAATCCATACACTAAGGCTTTCTACGAGGTGACTGCTCGTTTAATTTCGTTATGACTACAACATGAGTCATACTCAACCTTGCATGAACCTCTTATGCTCTAGGGTTGAAACAGTGTAGCTTTTCTCCACCTTTATTTACAAATTATGAACACTGCATTTGATATGCAATTAATCCTTTGAATGGGGTGATGTTCTTTTTAGTTTATTTCTGCTGCTACCAGGTAATTTTATTCAGTTTATGAAAGGCTTCTCATACTGAAGGAGTTCATTAAGGTTTTATCTAACCTCCCTAGTTTGAAGACTGTTCTGTCAACAAAACTGTCAGTGAAAAATACATCCCCAGGCTTAGTAGGTTAACAAGTATCAACAACAGTTATACTAATTTCTAACAACAACAACCAAGCAACGTACAGACAAAGAAATACCAATAAGTATCTTCCCAAAGTTTGACAAATGAATAGCAGACAAACTGAACCATCTGAAACAGGCAGTAGTAGAGATTGGGTTTTCACTGTGCTTTGTCAGCTGTACATTTGCATCAGACAGAACATAGCTGTTTCTTAAACTGTACTGTTAAATACTGCACCTCAAAATGAGCTCTTCTTTTCCCATTTCTAGCCCTTTCAACCTGAGGAGCTCTCTTCTATAACAGAATAAGATCATCTGGCATTCACCACAATAAAATACAAAAGTATTAAAAGTTCTTGGGCTCAATGGTTAAGGAAGATTGTTGTTAACTTTTCAGACCAAAAGGTGTCTCTCAACACTTTCCTATTCTTTGAACAACCCAGGGCATCAAGGTTTAATGCACAACTATTCTTTGGATGCCCCTGGGTGTGTCTGACTCCATTATCTAAGTTATGGAAAAAAAAAAAAAAGTACTCGAGATATCCTTAATCCAAAATTCTCTTGAGAATCTGCATTAAGTGCTCTGACAGCTACACAAGAAAGAAGCCAGGCTGAGTTGGAACAGTAATGTGTTAAGCTGAATACACTTCTTTGTCACATAATATGAACAAATACAAAGCAAGTCCTTTGACTGGCAGGATTAATACAGCTATGAAAATACTACAATGGTTTCACTTTCTTAACTTCATTGCTGGGGGAAGGGTTCAACCACATGGGTGTTGTGAATGAGTTAAGCTCCTCTATGTAATGATGTATTTTTCATATTCTATTCCAACTACAAGAGTGCATTTGTTCTCAACTGACAAAGATCTGAAACCCTTTCCAGCTTAGATGATGGTCAACTTAAGTCACACTGAAGGATGAAGCTGACTAGTAACCAAGGGCACTCGTCCATGTCTCATAACTAGGGCTTATCAAGTTTCACACAACCATGAGTTAATTATTCAAGTCACGGGAGTAGCCCATTTCTATCAGTTAGTCCATGATCAGCAGACTTCCTTACTGTTCTTCCCATTGCTTACAATACACTCTATGATATTTCAAGTACTTAAACACCTAACTAGTGGCCTTTTCTTGTGACTCATCCCAGTGTTGGTAATATTCCTTGTAGTTGTACTGGCGGTGTGGGACATCGTGGGTGAGCAGGCCATAATCCCGAGCTTTTAGTACCGCCACCACCAGCTCCTGATGCCGACGCTGACACAAGTTCGTTTGACTGCAAGTAGGAGCATCATTCGTATCATCAAAATCTTTCCCACCAAAGGATGGGGTGAGGTATGGTCCAGAGAGCAAGAAAAACCTGATAGTACAATATGGTTGGCTAATACCGTTTTGTACATTATTTATGCAGAGTATGGTGATACAGTATTAGAATGTTTTAAGTAAAACAGAAGTGGATGGCAAGGGGTAATAAGGAAAATAAACTGCTTAGGAAGAGGAATAGGGGGCTTCCTTAACAGACAAGAATACGGGCCTGGGTGATATGGAGACGATTTGTTGTGCTCATCCCCTTTGGGACTGATGCATCTGGCCAAGCTGAGAAAGATACGGCAGACAGACAGATAAACAGACAAACAGGTACAAAGACAGAATGACAGATAAATAAGTACAGACAGAAAGGCAGACAGACAGATGAGTACAAAGACAAAAAGATGGACAGACAGACAGATATAAAAAGATATGTAGATAGATAAACAGAGAGATGAACCAGTGCCTTACACAGGAGGCAGGATGGCACCAGTGAAAGGAGAGATGAACTGCTTGATTAGGTCGACATTGCGGTAGTCCAACACCAGGTACTCATCTCGGCACGCTGGACATGGGTTGCCGGCTGAGATCATACCACCACGCTGGAATTAAAACAAAAATAAATTAATAAAAAGATAAATAAATCACCAAACAAATAAAATAAATAAATGTCTACATCATTAATCACCTTTCTTGATTTTCTTTTTGCTGACTTTGCATTTTAAGTCACCTTTCTTGATGGAAGGCCAAAAGAGACGTGGGTGAGGACAATGAGACAGGAAGCTGGAGATGAGTGTTGGGGAGATCTTGAGGAGTTAGCACAAGATAGGATGTGGTGGTGTGAGTTCATCGAGGCCCTATGCATCCCCGAGGGTGCCACAGGAAATGATTGATTGATTGATTCTTGATGTTCTGTTTCGCAAATAAGTACACATTACATGACAGGAAAAATACCTAGTGAAGTTGTTACTGCCCATAAAGTATCCTCTGGTTTCTAAAATCCCCACTTGCTTCCCCAAAACTATCTGATAGGAGTTGAGATAATTTAGAACACATCCATTGCATATAATGAAATCTACTTGTACACTGGCATCCAATTCTCTAACTACTGTACTAAGATATCACTGTCTGTCCTTCCAGAATGCTACCTTTCACTTCTCTGATTACAAACACTTGAAATAAAATCTGGATGTATGGACATGGGCTTCCATCATCATCATCATCATCCTGTCACGTATTTCCTACATATGGATAGGGTGAGGTAAGGTCCAGATAGCAGTGAATGAAGAAGCATAAAATGAGAGAACTATCAACAGCATGACTTCTGAAATGGGCCAGAAACTCATTCACTTGACACTCAAGCCCAGAATCCTGGCTCAGCCTCACAAAACTAACCTCTTGTAGTTACAGGGTTAATGAAGGCCACCACCAACCCCCCCAATTAGATAGGTATTTCAAGTCAAATAAAATCACCCAGTGACAGTAAGAATATAGTAAGACATCATCATAATGAAGGAGTTATAGTAGCAGTAATTAGTAGTAGATGCATCCCAAGGCTCATATAAACATGTACTCACAAGGCTGCAGAATGAACCTGCGCCCCTCCTGCAGTCCACCATCCTCCTTTCAGGGGAAAGGGAAGCAGTTGAAGGATGTTTGTATAATCATGCAGCAGAGATGATCAGTTATATTAGTGCCACCACATGAAGGCATCCCTCTCTGCCACCCGGAGCAAATGTTTAAAACACAAAAAGCGGAGACATGCCACACCTGCCCTATACTTACAATGCAAGTTTTTCTGGTTTTCTTTTTGGGTCTTTGTCCTTTGAAGTTTCTCCGATACTTCTTCCAAACTGGATCATCCCCATATGTTGCCTTATAAGCTGAAAAAGAGAACATGAAAAATATATTTATTAAAAAAAAAAAAAAAAAAAAAAAAAAAAAAAAAAAAAAAAAAAAAAGAAGAAGAAGAAGAAGAAGAAGAAAAGTAACAGCCAATTCCACACTGCCCCTTTGAGGTGTAGGGTTCTGAAGGTAGGTTACCATAGTCCACTGCAATTAAGGCTGGATGACCAGCTTACTTCCCCTACTACAGTGTACTGTATTAAGCAAAATAAATCGCTTACCTCCTTGACTAATGACAATATGACCCCAGGTGCTAGAGCATCATATTCTTATTGGTTAAAGGCAATCCCCAACACCTTTTCCTTAGCAGTTTTGTTTGCTTATTGCGCTTAACTGCCCAACTGTAAGGTCTATCTTGATCTGACGCTTCTCTGGCTAAAGATGAGATGGAAGGATGAAGTGGAGATAGATATATGCGAGAAGGGGGTGTGAGCTGGAAGGAGGACAGCCAGATGGCAGAGGACAGAGTGATGTCAAATGATTTGTTTGTGGCCATCCTTTACTGGATTAAGTTATTTAGTCACAAAATCATTATTCTTGGGGAGGACACATTCTGCCACAAGTAAATAGTGTTCAAGTCCAAGCTGAGATTATTATACTGTTACAACTCTTACAACACACCTTAGGTTTCTTTTCATCCCAACAGCTTCCAGCAGGTGTTGGGAAGCAATTAGATGGCTTGGGCACTTAGTTTAGCTTCCACTCCATAGTAAACATTTACTGTACCGAGGCCATCTCCAGGAGGAAGTAATGCATCACTTATACTTACACGGCATGTAGGAATACATACGAGATGATTACCATGCCATATTCAGAAATAAACTGGTATGGAAGATGTGCTAGAAGGTCTTGCAATCTAGTAAGACCATGTGCCAGACTCACCATCACTCAGAAGGTATCGTATGCTGGTGTCCACTGGTATGACACGGGTCCTGTCTTTGGATGGGTCAATCTTCTTGCCCTCTGCCTCAGCACCTTCCTCCTCCTCTCCCTGATATCTTGTCACACCGATGGTCAACCCTCGATAGCTGCCAACATTGTTCAGTATCTGTTTGGATGGTGTTGGTGCTGAGGATATGCCTTCATGACATGGCACCAATAAAGCAACAAAACTGGGCAGTGGAGCTGTCCAGTTAAACAGGATGCTTTCAAACAGTGATACCAATATAACTGGACAACTCTGTCCAAACAGCTGTGCAGATAAACTATGAGATACCTCTAACCTGCTGTGAGCTACCAGGCAACTTACAGCTTAAGATTAATCTGACACAGGTTATGTTGGGTGGGTGACTAATTTTCAGACCAGTCTTCTGTCAGATGACAATTTTTCAGTTTACATATAGCTTGTAGTGAAGGATAAACAAAGGTTGCATCAAACCTCTCCAGTTCAGCAAATCTCTCCTACTGTGAATAAAACTGTTTGGATACAGCAAGAATGATATACCAAATACATCCTTGTGCCTACAATACTAATAACACACATCATTACATTTATATTTCACCTGAGACTGATGTGCAGTACAAGCGGGAAGGCACACCAACTCTCTGGCTCTCAATGCTGTTCGTACTGACTGGGCTGGCAGGAGTCGAGCTAGGCCTTGTCCCAGTGAACGCAGCATCTGAAATAAGACAAAGCTGTAACTATCATTCCCTTTCCAGTGAGGTGGAATCAGGATGTTGGAGGCTTGAATGGTGGGTTGATGAGTATGTGGCCCATATCACTGTGAATGTTGTTGATCAGTTCTCTCCTTTAATTTTTTTCTTTCTGGACCCTGCCACACCCCACCCCATTCTAAGGACGGTTAAGAGCTCAGGATTATGATGATAATGTGACACTCCTTTTCATATACTGCCCTTCTTTTTTTTTCCCCTATTTAAAAAAAAAAGAAAAAAAAAAAAGAGCCTATGAATCTTCCATTTCTACCTGTGCCAACTGTATAAAAAAGGCTGTGTTAATTTGATGAACATCCCTGACTTCTACTTATTACCTGTTTTTATATCAGACATACTGCCATTAAGCCCTGCCTCCTGATACACCTTAGTACCTGACTGCAGCAGACTCACAACTCACAGAGACATGGAGCAAGACGGTACAGCTGCGGAAATAAATAGCAATGCACCTTACGGTAGGTGTATCACAATAATGAGGCTGTGGGAACTCCTACACTAGCAAATGTACTGAGAATTAATTTGATTCACTTTTGTGAACACATGAACACAAAGGCTACACAGAGCCTACAGGATGAGTATTCTTGACTTTTAACATTATTTAAACACTCTCACCATAACATACCGTTCATGGCTCTCTGACATGAATCACAGTGGAAGCATCCAATGAATACCATAATATGAAAGTTCCCGAGCTCCTAACGCTGAAACTGCCAACATTAATATAACAAACTAAATTCACTACCAGGTCCATGAACCTACCGTCAGCAGATAATACTGCACCCTAAATGTACAATAATTTATGCAGTTACTTATTACGGTATCTGACATACTGATTTATCTGACGCCAACAACTTACTTTCAACTGAACCAGCTGATGTTGGATGAAGTTCGTCTGCCTCCCTTCCGAGTATCACCTCGTTTTCTTCTGTGTGAATCGTAACGCCAAACAAGGGTCTTTCGCAGCGGTTCCGGAACTTTCACTTCATCCTTTAGTGTTAGGCTAAATACGATACATTAGCGTTTATATAATTGTCTTATAACAGTGAACGGCTGATAAAAGCCGATGATATAAGTGTGTGAAATATTTACATTTTGGGGGGGGCGATCAAACCGGATAAACAAGGGTCCAACTCCGCAGAGATTAAGTAGAAACATTCCCTAATCGGCTTAGCCCTTTAATGTAATACAAATTCCAACATTGGTTTTAAAAGATTTTGCGTATTCAGACAACTTACAAAGAATAACTAAAATTCCTATATATATAAAACGGAGGGATTATACAAAAGATTCCGATCCTTCCTTAGACCCAAGTGTGATCGTCTTTTCAGTGGAAGTATAGATACTTAAACCCAGGTAGGCAAAGTACGGTCCAATGGGTCCATTCCTTGAGGCAATGGGACTTTACACACCGTACTGTTTCCAGTGCAAAGAAAAATGGAAATACTGGAGCCTCTTCCTTCTACCTCTGTTTAATTAAGCTCAACCACTTTGCCTGCATTTGCTAAGGCTCAGCCATAACTTTCCCCACGATTTGCGTCCGCTATGGCCGATGAGACGCAAGATATTATTTGAGATGAATATGTACTTTTATCTCTTCAAAGTCGTTTTAAAACATACCCAGGATGTTGTATAATGCCAATAAAAATTAATGAGGACTGGTATGGGAACAGCGAGGCAGAAACAAGTTAATTATTGACTAATTGTGCAACGTATAAATAATATCCAAAGCTGACGCCATTGAATGAACATAGACCTCGATAGTTCTCCACGAAAACTAATTATTTTAGAATTAATTAATATTAAGTATATTTACAGAATGACGGGGAATCGTCCAGGGAGCGAATTGTCCTGACGGAGAACTATGTTTTGACGGCGAATTGTCCAGGAACCGACGGAATTATGTTATGGTTGAGTTTATTCACCGTGAACCACTCATTTGTAAACTCACAGAACAGTAAACTCATGTCAAAGCCTTCGTTGGTGGGTAACTATGGAAATGACAGATGTTTATGTAGAATTAATATTATGGAATATGACTAGAAGGAATGCTGACTCAACAGTGCTCACGACATCAACCTTTAATGTTTTATTCACAGTACTTCCGACGATTTTATTCAGCTGAGTGAGTCAGTCATTGGGGTAATCATCAAGAGGGCATAGGGCAACCTTGTTTTGTGGGTTATTGTTCTTATGAACGCCCAGCCTTGTGATTATTATTATTTTTTCTAACATTCCATGAGAATATTTAGCACTCAACTCTTGGTGAGCCTGAATAGTATTGTGGGACACTTATCGACCTATGATTTCTGTTCACACGCACACAAATAAAACTGGTGATTCATTAAAAAATTCCCTTACATTAAGCATCTGTGTAGGCTTACTGGAGAAACTATATTTTTTGCTTAATCAAGAACTGAAATTTGTGAATCTGTCTTTACTGGGTAGTGTTTGCATTATGAGTTTTTTTGTAATTTATATTTTTTGTGTGACCATTCTTCATTCCTAACCTTTCCCCTACTCTAGTCCTAATCTTGACATCACTCAGCCCTAACCTTGGCATTCTTCAGTCCTAACCTCACACCATGGCATTCTGTTGGGAATCATATAGTGAACCCTAAAAGAAGCTAACCTATCCAGAAGTGTAGGTTTCCTGTGGCAGACCTTTTCTATATATTGGCTTCAACCTTTATTTACCTGTTATTTGTGGGAAGTGCTGGAGAGGAATACCATGATGTGTTCTTGTATTTTAAGGAAGCTCCCTAGCACCTCCTCCTCAGGTATTTAGTAGTGGATATGGCTGGTTAATATCAGTTTATATGTTATTTATGCAGAGTACAGTTGCATATGAATAGGTGACACAGAAGACAGTAAGGAGTAATATGCCAAATAAATCTCCTTGGAAGAGGTGTTAGGAAGCTTCTGTGACTGGCCACAGTACAGGTGGATCTGCTGCCTGCTATTATAAACCTGCCTCACCTCCCCCCAGAGAGTAAATGGTGGACTGCAGGTGAAGGGCAACATCAGTCTGCATTCCAGTGGGACGTGGGTTCACATTCGAAAGAGCCCACAGTCAACAACAACATGAATCAGTGTCCCCCTAACTCTCATCATTTGTTAGTCATAAATCTGTACATAAATGTCTGTACTGATGACCACCTCATTCTACAGATATCTGAGTAAAGTACAACCTGGAGTGGCAAGTGTTGAGGTGTATATGAGGGTGAGGAAGGAGGTACATATGGTGTGAGGTCGCCAGTCACCTCACCATCATGACTGCCATTGACGAGATTCGGGTCAGTCACCGCTACTCTTACATTGGCTGTGTTATGATGAATGTGTGTAACGGCACAGCCACACCTGCTCACCACATGTGACTGGCAAGATTTAATGAATCTCAGCATTCTTGCCCCTGAACTAACAGTTGGAACCCAGTATGGTACCTTGTTTCCCATTGTCTGTCACATATTTCAGGCAATTGTGGCAGTGCCCTAATAAACAAGGTATGAAAGCTGATTGCTTAGGGGAATGACAGGGGACTGAGTTAGTTGGGTGAATAATGCACTGAAGAGCACATGACAAGAGCTTGGCACCCCTTCTTAACCTGACAGTTGAATGACTGATTATCTGGCAAGTGGTCTTAAGCACATCTGGAAAGAACAAAAAAAAATCAAAAATTGTTTTGTTTTTGAGGTAAAGTCAGGAGTCTAGGGGGTTTGCATGGTGTATATTTGAGTGTATCCCATTTCACTGGGTGTACTGTTGACGGACCGACAAAATACTGGATCGGTGGTCATTTACCGAATCAGCACGTTTCATGGAAGAATATTATAATTTTTTTACCATGTGGATTCATACACGCCAAATAATCCGAAATTCGAAAAAAAAAAAAAAAAGTGTTTAATTTAACCATTAATAAAAAATCAGCATTCAAAGAAAAAACAAAGTTAGTGGGTATTTCCCCTTTACATTGCCAATGCTCCTTGACAGACTTCTATTTTGTATAAATACTGACTTACAATGCAGATAATGTATTTGCAGATTAAATCAAATTTATACAAAGCTGAAGCCTGTTAAGGCTACTTGTCAGGCTAAAGGCAAAACACTTCTGCCAACCTTAACAAAGTTTTGCTCTAAATCCTGATTTTTTTTATCATCATCATCATCTGGACCTCCTTTCCCACCCTAGGGCTGGGTGAGGAGTAGCATGTCCCGAGAGCCTAAGTTTGCCCAGTTCAATGGGCCACGCTTCCACTCACTCATCATTCAGGCCTCCGGAATCCTGGCTGTATGTGATACGCCAAAAACATTCATCACATTCTGTAGCTTCCCATAAACGTATCCTATCTATCTCTCTATCTATAGCCCGACGCCCTAATCCCGCAAAGGGTGGCCGCAGACAAAACGCCTCCAAGTCGCTCTGTCACCCACCATTTGACTACCCTCCCCCCAACTCACCCCCCCCCCTCATATACCTCTCAACTCTATCCCTCCACCTCATCCTCGGTCTACCCCTCCCTCTCCCTCCCTCCACCTCACCTACATACACCCTCTTCGTCAGTCTTTCATTCTCCATTCTCTTCACATGTCCAAACCACCTCAGTGTATTTCTCCTAATCTTCTCAACCACATCCACATCCACCCCACAACGTTCCATCCAATAGAGCTAAATTAAACACAAAATTTTTACCGGATTTCAGGTAATTAGGTGTGTATGATCTTATATGGTGATAAAAATTATAATATTGTCCCATGAAAAGTGCCGATTTGGTAAATGACTGCTGATTTGGTATGTCATCGCACCCTACTGTTCATAGTGCTCCCACTTTCATGATTTATTTTTTCTGTGTTTTCCTGATCTTTGCTCATTCCATCCTTAGGTGGGGAAAAAAAGGCCATGATGATAATGATAACCTGAGCAAATGACTTGTGTGATGTTATAAAAACTCTGACAGGAGAGTGTGCGGAGACTGTACCAATTCCGTGATGAATACTTCAAGACATACAGCATTCAGGAGGCTGCCAGCAAACCTCAGCGAGTGCAGGAGGAGATCAGAAAGACGGTGGAGGAGATTGAGAATAAAAAAGGTATGGTGCTGTACTGGAACAGAAGATCTTTGTACTCTAATTTGGCCTAAAACTGTCATCTCTCCATTTTGAATGCTGAGTTATAACAATAGATTAACATAAGAATATGATGCCAATCAAGGATAATTGCTACAGAAAGGATGTAGAGCTGTAGCATTATGTTGTCCTTCTCTGCTATGGTACTGTCCTATGTGAAGTAAGCTGCAAAAGGACAAAAATCTGGGCCAAGTTGTGAATAAAAACAGTAACTACAACACAGAACTGATCCTAAGTCTATTTGTGAATCTCAGACCAGGTGAGCCCAGATGTGAAGGGTGAGCTGTACCTGCTTCACGGCCGTGCCCTCAACGCTGGCTCCGAGTACAGCAGTGAGGCGGAGGAGATGTTGGGTCGTGCCACACGCTTCAACCTGCCCGATGCATGGAATGAGCTAGGGGAGTGCCAGTACAAGAAAGGCGACTTCACTGGGGCTCACACATGCTTTCAAAAGGCACTCAAGTTGGTCAGTTGCAAAGAATGGGAATACTTAGTACAATTCTGTATCTGATGTTCATATGCACACTGTAAGTTGTCTACTATTAAATTTTCACATGGATATTTTCACTATTATTATCCGAAACTCATGCCTGCGTCCTATAGGCTCAGAAGTTGGTCAGTCTTATTTGTGCGGGAGTGGTAAATATAACTGTCACAGAGAAATAAGGCAACATTATCGATTACTGCAAATATGCTACATCTTCTTATGGTTTATTTTTTGTATAGGCGCAGAACAAGGTGTACTTTCGCAACATGTCAATGCTGATGAGAAGCTTACCCTGGAAGACCATCACAGAGAGGGAAGAGAATGTTACTAAGGTGGGTTGGGCCCAAATTCACTATCATCATCATCATCATCACACTAGTCTTCAGACTCAATTCTTCTCACTTTTTTTTTTTAAGATACACATCACTAATGCCTAATCCAGGAACTACCAGACCACAATAGGTCTCCTGCTGCAACACAGAAGTTTCGTCATTTTGCAGCTTATTTCCTGTAACACAGTGGCAAAGTAAGGCAGTGTTATTACTGTATATCCTTTTTATCATACTTCATCATGACTAGCACCATCATCTAGTGTTCATTTCTTTTTACAACTCAGCATTCAAGACAGAGACAGGGCAAATTTAGGCCAAGGTAAAAAAAAAAAAAAAAAAAAAAAAGTATGACATCTTACCTCTCAGGGACTGGAGTATGCACGTCAGGCCTTGCAGCTCGACATGAGTGATGGACACTCGTGGCTGGTGCTGGGCAATGCTTACCTGGCTGCGTTCTTCACTGTTGATGCCAAGTTGGAGTCTCTCAAGCATTGCAAGGCTGCATACACCAAAGCTGTGAGTGTGCGGTTGATTGTTGAAAGGAACTGGGCCACTCCCACAACCTGGATGCAGACAGTTTTCATTATAGTATATGACAGATACAATGTGATCCAAAATATTAAAACTTTTCAGACAACTCTTACTGCTGATAGGAAGGAAAAAGCCAAACTAAATTAATGTAGGCAATTTTTCTATAATAAAGAACTAATACCCACTTTCTATATATATATTACAGGCAAATGACCCATTAGCTGTAGTTCTGCCAGAGCTTCACTTCAGTAAATTTCACGTAAGTTGTAGCCTAGCCCCAGACCCCTACACTCCTGTTTGTACAGGGCAAACAAAGGGTGATGTATTAATGAATGTATGTATGTATGTATGAATGTAAGTATGTATGTAACCTAACAGTGTACCCTTCTTTAGTACATCACTGCACTTACTGAACTCTCTTACTTGGCAGTGCAGTACAGTGTTGTTATAAAAGTTGCTTGAGATGAAGGGTACAGGAATCATCAGGGTCAAAATATGGCCTGTTATTCCACTGTATCTACTTCACTCTTAGGGTTTGTCTTTCACTCTCCTTAATGCACCATGTCAAAGAGAATTGTCTGTGGGCAAAGCAATAAATATACCAAACCTCCCTTCACCTCAGAAACACTAGCCACCAGAGGAAGTAGAAGAAAAGTAAACTATTGGTTGAAGTTTTGTCTTTGAGTGTACTGTACTTGTCCTTTACGGCAGTCTTGCTTAAATGTATTTTACTGTGACGTTGCTCAGGAACTAAAGTTGGTTTGTGTTAACCTGATAGAATTGGGCCTTCCCCACAGGTTAAATACTGTATTGTACAATACGAAACTTGTGGTAGCATGAAGTTAAACAAGCCCTAGTTATTAGGTAGGACTAAATCTTCTTGGTCGGTAGTCATTTCAGCTGCCCAGGTTGACTCAGTCTGCCATCAACTAAGTGGCAAGGAGTTTGGTATCTTTGCCAGATTATAGTTCCTTCAACTTAATTTGGCCCAGATTTTTTCCTTTTGCAGCTTATTTCACATAGCTCAGTGGCAGTAAAAGACAGTACTGTACTACAGCTGTACATCTTGCCACAGCATTTCTTCATGACTAGCATCATATTGTAGTGCTGTGCTAATCTGTAGTTAGAACTCAGCATTCCAGATAGAGAAATGGCAATTTGAGGCCAAGTTTTTTTTTTTTTTTTTTTTTTTTTTTTAATGTGTCCG
This sequence comes from Coenobita brevimanus, assembly GCF_032717465.1. NCBI lineage: Eukaryota > Metazoa > Arthropoda > Malacostraca > Decapoda > Coenobitidae > Coenobita > Coenobita brevimanus. The sequence goes on from NC_137012.1 coordinate 29,488,850, forward strand.
ACTCTGGGCATAGGCTTCACAGCCTGCTTTCAAGGCCCAGTAGCCCTCCTACGTACTGCACACCTCTACATGTCACCACTTTGGTGCTAACACCCAACGTCCATATTGAATACATGCTAGGGCTGTCTCATACAGGACTGGTGTATTGGTATTAGCGGGGGTATTTTTACGACTTGTCGGTGGGTCTTCTAGTAGATCAGTAAAGTCTGATTTTTTGTGAAATTCAAATCCTTAAACTGTTCCCTGCTCCAGCGGGATTTGAACCCGGGTCCGTTAGGACTACAAGCCACCTCTCTACCGATTGAGCCACCGCCTCCCCCAAAATATAATAAAAATGCTCTATAATGTAGGTACACAGTAAGAGATAATAACTTGCCTTGTGGGTATGCAGGTTGAGTGGTATGAAGAGGACTACTCTAAGGCGCTGAGCAGCTTGTGGCGCGCATATGAGTTGGAACCCACGTGGATGGAGTGCCGCAACAAGTTTGACGAGTGCCACCGCTTCTTACAAAAGCTCTCGCATATGGTCGCCACCAGAGGACAGCTCAACCAGCGACGCATCAACTCCCTTATGGCTGTAGGATCGACGAAAGAGATCAATTTTTTTAAGGGATAGGTATCTTGATGAGTAGATCCATAAGACATTAAATCGTGACTGATTATTGTTTTTAGATGTCTATAGATCAATTCTCTCATGGCTATAAGTTCAGCAAAGAAGATTAATTTTTGTTAGTAATAGATCTCTTGACAGGTAGATGCAAAAGACATAATGACTGATTATTATTTTTAGGTGATCTTTGCTCATTTTTTTGAAGGGTTTGTTTCTGGTAAAGAGGTTAATTATTTTAGGGGGGCATAGACCTCTTGGGGTCATATTTATAAATGCTGCTAACCAGTTTTTTACAATAAATGAGTCTCCATAACAGTTAGCTTTTATTACAGATGTTTTTTTCATATCGTGTCATCGTAATATTCACTGTAGTTTGACAGTGAAGCATTTGTTAGCTGTATAATTGAGGAGAAGTACTGTACATTTAAAGTGAATCTTATTAAGCTTATGAGAGTTTATGACTATAGCTCTTGATGAATACATACAATATATAAAGACATAATGACTGATTGTTTGTAGATGCTGAGTGAATGAGAGTCTACAACATTTAATATTTGTACAGTACTTTCTTTTTCTTTATTTTCAAAGATTCTGACTTCCCACCTATGTATGGGTGGGGAAAAAGGCCAGGTTAATAATGACAATCAGGATGATGATGTACTAAACTGACCACAGGACATCTGTGTGAACCAGCTGGGTCCATACGAGAAGGGTGGCAGCAGCCTTACTGGGGGAGTCAAGCCTGACCTAGTCCCTCTGGCACTCCTTGCTGAAGGCACCAACCATAACAAGGTCAGGTCAGGTCAGGGTAGGGTAATCTAAAGTCTAAGCAGCACCTTTTCAAACACACAAACCTAATGTGTAAATTCTACAAGTGTTCTAGTTACTGGAAATTACTTCTCTTCGATCACTCACTGGAACATATTTTTGTCAACTTACGAGACATCCCATCACAGTGTCCTTACCAATATATTTTAACAAATGGAATGTTATCATTTTGCTCATAATCTGAATACAAACCAACCGGATAATAAAAAATACAAAAGGCATACAAGAGATTGAGGTATGAAGGTGAAAGTGGCTAAATATATCATGAAGGAGGAAGTATTGTGGTTCTTTCAACTTGACTTGCCCAGTTTCATCCTTTTACAGCTTATTTCATGTAGCTCGGAAAAAAAAAATACAGCTCAGTATCCTATTAATAACACTTCTCCATTACTAGCATCACATAGTGATAATCTGTTGTTACACTCCAGTATTCAAGATGGCGAGATGGCAATTTTAAGCCAAGTTAGAGTAAAACAATTATAATTAATCTTTGACATTCCTTTCATTTCTCCCTATTTCTTCTCATGCACAGATAATTCTCGGGAAGGTGGTGTGTACGGTCATCCCCGAGTCTGGCATTCCGTTTTCCTTATGCCTGGTGGACCGAGACGGGGATTGTGTAGGGGTGACCGTGTACAACTGGGCCAGCGGGTGTGGGGTCAAAATTGGTGACTCAGTGGCAGTTGTGGCTCCTGTCCTTAAGACACATTCCATTTCGGTTCCCAATCATGAGGTTAGTTGCTGTCTTTTGTGTTCTTGTATTTCTGGAATGATATTGATGATGGTGGTGGTGTTGATTGATGATGATGATGATGATGATGATGACGATGATGGTGATGGTGTTGATGATATTTTTCAGTCACTGTCATTCCGTTCGGTGCGAGTGGCGGTGCCACTGATGCTGGTGGTAAACAAGAGGCCTGTGGGTGTAGGGCAGGTGGCTACATCCCAGATTGTGTCCCAGCAGAAGCCTGAATGAAGCCCAGGGGGGAGGAGGAGGAGGCGAGGTTAAGGTAAAGAAGGAAAGCTGCAAGCAAGAAGGAAATGGAAGAGATGGATGGAAATGTATTTGGTATGAGAATACAACTAAGCAGAAAGCTGAGAAAAGCTGCATCAGGGAGGGAAAAGGGAAAAGCTGTGGCCAAGAAGAAAATATGACTAAGCTAAAGGTTAAGAAACATGGGACTGAGTAGTGACGTAGAGATAAGGCTGAAGATGGAAGGTTGGAAGGGTAAGGAGGGGGTGAAATGAAGTTACGGTAAAGAGGAAGAGGAGAGCTGAAGCCAAGAAGAAGGAAATGGAAGAAAAAAAAAAAAAGTGCTTGGAAAAAAAGTATTACCCAGGAAAAAGTGTTTGGAAGGAAAAAGTTGTGAAAAGTAGGATTACACAAAAGGGACCTTGAAGGAGAGAAGAATCCAAAAAATGTGGATCAGAATGATCAAGAAAAAGGCATTGGAAGAAAAGTAACCATGGAAAAGGAGTCTGGGAGGGAATATGGGGCCAAGTAAGAAAATTCAGGGAGGAATGGAGGACTGCAGAACGAGAAGAAGAGGAAATAAAGCTCAGTAATGGATGACTGTGAGCTGTTAATTTTTTAGGCTTGTGATCTCTTATATGCAACTGCAGTCAATAGTTCCCTTGCATTGTCTTGAAGGTGCTGGAGAGGGACGCCTTCACTGTATGGCATCAATACGACCAGGAAGTGGATCTTCCTGATTATACAGTACAGTTGTCCCTCATTACTCCCCTTTTCCCTGCAGTTAAGTGGGTTACAGTGTAGATGAGTCTGGTGTTGCAACTACTACAGCTGTTACATTGTCTTGAAACAGTGTCAAAATCTAACAAGATCGTGGTAAACTAATCAGTAAAAATCAAACCAGTTGGGATCTTGTTCAGAACCCAAGAACTGTCAAGGAACTATTGACTGTGACTGTATACTTTGCTCTCTCATGACATGGATGATTATGGTAGTGTTATTCATTTTTGTGGTGCACTGGAGTCTTAAGTCTGAACATGTATTTTCAAAACCAGTCAACATTCTGAATTATAGATTAATGAAAATATTAAATCACAGTAATTATACACAGTCAGATACAAGTGGAAACAGTAATCCAAAATAGCCATCAATAATCCAATACAGTAATGGGAAAAAATAAATACAAAATGGTTCTCAATAATCCGAACATGGCGTAGGCTATCAGAGTTCGGGTTTGGGAGACATGACTATGCTGTATCATATTAATTTATTGTTAGTTACTTTATAATCTTGCTTGTTTATTTTAATTATTCACCCACAAACACCATTCCATAAGCAGTAAAATATGTCAGTTTTCCTGCCAGTTAGGAGTGAGAGTGAGTAATATCATGTAGCTAAAAATTCTGACTGTTTTTACTTTAACTTGGCCTAAAATTGTTACCATCTCCATCTTGAACACTGAGTTGTAACAGTATATGAACACTAGAATATTATGCTGCTCATGAAGAAGTGCTGTGGAAAGGATGTGGAGCAGTAGCATTGTCTTTTTCTGCCACTGAGGTACATGAAATTAAGTCTAAAAAAGATGAAAATCATGGCCAGGTTAGAATTAAAACAGTAAAAGTGCTTTTCCTCAGTGGCGAGTGTTGTTAAAGTGTCGGTTATTGTAAAAAATTGTGTAATGTCACCTTTTCTGAATATGTTGCTGAATAATGTCTACCTTTTTTGTTATCGAATGAATATTTTACAGCACTCTCTTTACTTATAACCAACAATGAGGATTCTTTGTGTGTGTGAGAAGCCAATGTTTATATTTTGAGCCGCTAACCCCAGCATGTGGGTGATTCATATATTGACATATACTGAAACACATTAGGGGTTAAAAGGAGAGTAAATGATGTGATATAGGGGCTTGGAGGGGTTTTGTTGTGGTCACCTCAAATGAATTCTGTGATTAGGGGTCTGGCAGTATATAGGTACCTAGTGATAATAATAGATTCCAGTACTTTACACAGTACAACTTATAAATGCGATAGATATATAATTATAATTCCATCTCATTATTGCTTTATCCCTATGTTTTAGAAGAGTAATTCTAACAAGCCTCAAATTACCTAGCTCAACACAGGCCTGTAGAACCATAGCATGATAAGTTGGAAAGAACATCGTATTTTAGAAATCCTGTAGTAATTCATAGCATCAGTTGTCATCCAGTTATTTGAATACCGTATGTGCAGTAGATGACAAAATGTGCCAAGACTCATCAGATTTTACAACATACTCTCATGCTGACATCTCCCTTAACTTTATCAATCCGAGTATTTGTTTTTTATTCTAACTACAGTATAACCTCACTATAACAGACTAACTGGGGCCCAGGCCATTCTGAAAAAAGTTAAATTCCGATAAAAGCAACATCTAAACATCCCCCTGCTAACCTGGACTTTTTCCGATATATCAGACATTCATCCATATCACACCAACAGTTTTTAAACTGTATTCACATCCATTGCTGTACTGTACTGTATGATACATTCATTACAATATTCAGATGGTATAATATATATAATAATACTGTACTGTACACTGATAAACATGTATTTATTTACCTTATTGTGGTGAACATAGTTGAAATGGTCAGGCAGTCTGGACCACGTTTGGCTTTCTTGGAATTTTTCCGATACATAGGAATTTAGTTTGGTAGCTCCTCGATTCCGATAAAAGTGAATTTTGGTATATTGAAGACTGTTATATCAAGGTTTTACTGTACTGTCAGATGATTTTGTTTTGCTTGGAAAGGATTGTTTGAACTGGTATGGCCTGGTCAACTGTGTCCCTCATTAACACCTGCAGTATGGGAGGTTTTTCTTAAGTTAAGCTCCTTATGGGATTAAGGCGTCTGGCAACAGATAGACAGAAACAGAGTCATTTGTTAGTGGTTTGATTAAAATGAAAAATATGTCATCAGAGTGCAGTGGTTAATGAAATCTTGTGGAAATTTGTAATGAATGTGTTGTTGAGTCTTTATGGTATATGTTTCATTTTTCTCTTCCTGTGGTATAACAATGCCTTAAGCTTGATACAATGAACTATATTCTTTGTGGATGTTTGTTGTGCCAGTTGACTATAAATTTTGATGTATAATTTGATCTGAAAAAAATAATTCAGTTTGGCTATTAATAATAGGTTACATGCATCAGACAACACTCATATCTTCTTGTCACCGCTTTCTTCTTGATTAATCATCATTTGTGACCGAGGCATTATATGTTGTGAAATGTGCTATACTGTACTGTGTCACCTAAGAGTTTCTCAATAGTTTTAGTAAACTCTTTGTGACTCGCTGAATTTAACGTGATAGATGTTAGTACATATATATATATATACACCGGTATATATATACAGTATATATATATATATATATATATATATATATATATATATATATATATATACTGTATATGGTATTTCTGCCTGCTGAGCCTTAATACACATATCCCTCACTTAGTAAAGGATTGTGTTGCCCCAGACCATGACATTAAGTGACTTAACATTAAGTAATGGCATTATGGGTTCAAAAGGATATTTCACCTCAGCCAAGTCCAAAACCAATATAAACTTTGTAACCACTTAAAACACCACATACTGCCTCTAGAAACCACTGTAGGGGTAATGTTAATTGAAAAACATAATGAAAAATGACACCAAGTAATGTGAATGTAATGACAAACCAAGCTGTATTCACAATTACTCCCAGTAACACTGGAACTTTATGTACAGATCACTCACTTTGCACCTCAGAAGGTATTATTTATCACACTCATACTGTATTTTTACCTCTTGAGTTATTGTTACAGGTAAAATTTGGTATTACCAACCAGAAGGTGGAGGGATATGGTGGATGAGTGTGTGAGGAAGAGTGGTATGAAAGTCGGTAAGGCTAGGGGACTGACAAGAGATAAGTTGGCTGGATGAATGTTGTGAGAAGAAGTGCATGATCTGGGATTTGGCACCTTTTTTTTTAATGTGACAGCGTCTGGACTGACTCTATTGGATACGTTTATGTGATGCTACAGAACGTGGTGAATGTCTTTGACACATCAGATACAGCCAGGATTCTGTGGGCTTGAATGATGAGTGAATGGAAGCATGACCCATTGGATTGGGCAAACTTGGGCTGTCTGGACACTGCTTCTCCTCACCCTGCCCTAGGGTGGGAAAGGATGTCCAGATGATGGTGATGATAATGATGATGACTGTTGTTAGTAATGTATTCTGTTATATCCATCCATTACACTGAAACTTGTAAAAAATATATAGACAATAAATCAGTTACTGTTCACAGTTTAAAGCCCCAGAATGTCTCCTACTATCACGCTGATTAAATCCTGTTGATACCTTTGTGCACTGCATCTTAACAGGTAATTCACAGGACTAATTACTTCAAAATCACATAATACAGATCATTGGACAGTAACCGTATTGGCAATGGAATTGCCAAAATTTACAAATGATATAGAATGAGGAATACTAAATATATCTCAGCCAGCTCCTGTCAATGACATGCATCAGATGACTTACTGGTATTACTGTATATTACTTTTACTCTTGCTCCCTCCAGGTAATTTTATTCTGTTTAGACATCCCCGTAATAATGACGAAGCGTTCATGAAGGCTACATCTAACCTCTCCAGCTTCAGTTATATATAATGCTATGTAAAGTAATCTGAGGGTAATAACTGTCAACTAAAGTAAAGTACAAACTCTCAAATCCAAAATGCTGAGGCTTTGTGGAAAACGGAATACTGTACTCTCAAATATGGACTCATAATGGTAATCTGTGAAAATTTTGTAATTAGTAGTTAACAGTACCATTAACAGTAAATACAGTGCAATAATTTGTATAAGTAATTTAGTGTTTGTTCTTATATGTTTGTTGAAAAAAAAAAAAATCTTCAAATAAGTACAGTATTGTGAAAGGACAGAAGATACAACAGCCCTTTTGTCACATGGAAAAATATTTTGGAGCATGGCTATTTTTTTATTTTGGCATTTCAGATTTGGAAGTTTGTATTGCTGTATGTCATGATACTGAGTGGTTTACCTTAATAACCTGCAGTGCACAGGAATCATATAACACAAAATTATCCTTAAAAAAAAAAAAAAAAAAAAAAAAAAAAAAAAAAAATCTGGAACCACTCAAATACAAAATATATTGAACTAATATACCATGGAACAAAGCTTAGCTTTTGCCTTTAAAAATATACTAAACCTTTAAGAGTAAAGAAATGTAGGGCTCAAGAAATAATTACATAGTACTGTACTTTTATACTCGATGCAGTATATTTTTTATGTAAAACTTCTACCATTGCCAATGTTCTACTTATTAATACTCATGGTATTTACAGGAAGTCCTTGTTATATCTTGATTTTTTATTTCTATATGTCTTTTTTATAATTAAATCTAGTGCTGAAGAGGGATGCTTTCAAGTGGTGGCACTGATATAACTCAGTGATGGAGCCACCAGGTTATACAAACATCCCACACCTCCCTCCCTGTCCTCTGAGAAGATGATGGTGAACTGTCAGAGAAGGGTAACTTCAGCCTGCAGTCCACTGGGTTCACATATCAGATGAACTTGGGGCTGCAGCTAATACTGTTACTGTACTACTATAATTAAGTCCACGATGAATTACAAAACAATGGGCTATTATGCATGCATTCCAGGTGATCTTTTTAAGTTACCTCTGCTGCCAGCAGACAAATTCAGTTAGTTTTGGAAAAGCATCTTATACTGAAGGGGTTTGTAAATGCTATACCTAATCCCTTCAGTTCAAAAAGTTTGTCTTGAGCTGAATAAAATAATCAGAAATAGAAGAATAGAAACAGTTGTAGGCCCAAGTTTATATCTGTAACATGAACCCAATGGACTGCATGCTGATGATGCCCTTCTTCCACAGTCCACCATCCTCCCTTCTAGGGATAGGATGGGAACTAAGGGATGACTGTATAACTAGACAACTCACCGCCCAGTCATGTCAGTGCCACCATGCGAAGGTGTCCCTCTCCAGCAAACTAACAAGAATAAAAAGCAATATACATCTCTGGAACTCAGTGAATTAAACTTACATTGCTACTTCATAATGCTGACTTACCATTTTTCCCACTTTACAGTAAGATATAAATAAAATTATGATATACTGTAATTGCAACACAACCTGGCATATAATGAGGACTTTCTGTCTTGTGTAATTTTCAGTACTTCATCACTTACATCCTTCTCATTTCCATTTCGAGTGGTTTATACAATAGATGTGTATGATGCATTAAAAAAAAAAAAAAAGTTTTTTTTTTAACCTTTTCTGTCTTATTTGGTTGTCCTGTATACTGAATTCCCCACCTAATGTTAACAAGAAACTCAGTTATAAAGATGATGATGAATTGGTTTGGCCATGAGGAGAGAATGGAGAATGAGAGATAGACCCTTTTCATTTTACTCTAACTTGCCAAAATTGCCATCTTTCCATACTGTACGCTGAGTTGTAGCAACAGGTTAGCACTTGAATATGGTGCTAGTTACACAGAAGTGCTATGGAAAGGATGTAGAGCCATAGCATTGTTTTTTTTTTCTCCCAACCCCTGGGGGTAGGGGGGTTTCAAGAACACTCCCCCAGTATCCCTGCTTGTCGTATGAGGCAACTAAAAGGGTTGGTGGTGGGTTAGTGCCCCATCCTGTAAAAAGAACTGACTAAATAAGCGAACAAAGCACCTCAGACCAGGACGAACCATACGTTGATAACCAAGGAATGGACAAAGGACATTCTATGGATGGGAACGTGGAATGTGAAACGAGTAAATGATGAAGTGAAAGAGGGAGAGATTGTTCAGGTGTTTGAGGATGCAAGAGTGGATGTATGTGGATTGACTGAAACTAAATGAAAAGCTGAAAGGGTGAGAGAATGGGAGTATGGTTTAGGAATATGAGTGAGAGTTAATGAGAATGAGAGGGCCAGAGAGGGGGTATGTCTGTTGATAAGCAAGAAGTGGAAGGAGAACATAAGAGTATGGAAGAGTGGGTGCAAGGATTGTAAGGGTGAGGATGAAAGTAGGTAAACAAGCTAGGGTGACTGTATATACATATGCACCAACAGAGGATCAAGTGGCAAGAGTGAAAGATGAGTTTTAGGCAAGTGTAGAAGAATGTATGGATAAGTCTGAGTGGAGCAAGAGAGTGTTTTTGATTGGAGACATGAATGGTAAAGTTGGGAATGTACGAGTGGATGGAGTGGTTGGTTAGTTAATGGGGTGTGCCAGCTGAAGTAGATGGGAATCGTAGTGCTTTGATGGACATCTGTGTAGTAAGGGGTTGGCAATAGCCAACACCTTCTTCCAGCATAAGATGATCCACAGGTATACATGGAATGTCATGAGGAGGATGGACGGTGAACTTGTTGAACGAAAGGCAATGACATTACTTGTGCGTGGATGTGCGAATGAGAAGACAAGTGTTGGATGCAAGAGGGTGGAGGAATGGAATCTCGGACCATCACTTAGTGATGGCCAAGGTAAGGCTGCAGAGAAAATGGGTGAAGAGACGAAGGGGAAGACAGGACGAAACAGCTCCTGTGAAAAGAATGGAGAAGTTGCAAGAGAGTGAGAAAATGGCAGAGTATAAGAGCATAGTGGAAGAAAGATTGGGAAGAGCAGATGGAAGGGGTGGGAGAAGTATGCAAGATATTCATGGAAGAGATAGGTGTGGCAGGCGAGGTAGTTTGTGGAGTAAGGAGGAGATGCAGGGGTGTGTAAGGGACAGCATGGTGGAATGATGAAGTGAAACAAGCTGTGGAACAAAAGAAGAAGGCATATAGTGACTGGCTAGTGAGTATAGGTAGGGGAGAAGATGAGAGAGAAGAGAGGTCTGTGTGAGCAGAAGGGAGATGAAGAGATTGGTGAAGGAGAGTAAGAAGAGAGTGGATGAAGGGTTTGGGAGGAATCTGAGTGTGAAATGGAGGGAGAGTAAGAAACTGTTTTGTAAGGAGGTAAAGAAAGTAAGACAGTGTGAAAGGGAAAATAGTAGGGGAGTGAAAGATGGGATAATAGATTGCTGGTGGAGAAGAGAGAGAATATGAGAATATGGAAAGAGCACTTTGAGGATTTGTTGAATGTAGAGAGTGAGAGCAGTGCAAGTACAAGTGGTTCGGGAATGGGTGGGAAAAGAAGAGATGAGAGGGGGGAGGAAGATCAAGTGGGGGAGAAGTAGTTGAAGCAATGAAGATCAAAATGGGAAAGGCCCTAGGAACTGATGGAGTATGTGGTGAAATGCTGAAGTATGGGGGTGAGATTGTTGTGGAGTGGATATGGAAGTTGTGTAGATTGGCTTTGGAAGAGGGAAGGGTTCCAGAGGACTGGAAATCAGGTATAACTGGTCCTTTATACAAAGGAAAAGGGGAGAGAGAAGTATGTGGTAACCACTGGGGTATTTGCCTTCTTAGTGTGATTGAAAAAATATATGGTAGAATACTTATTGATAGGGTTAGGCATATAACAGAGGAGGTAGGTGGAGAAGAACAAGGGGGATTTAGGAAGGGGAAAAGGGTGTGTAGATCAGATATCTGTTCTACGTTGTTTAGTGGTGAAGTATCGAGATGGGAAAGAAAGTGTATGCTGCCTTCGTGAACCTGTTGAAAGCATATGACAGAGTAGATAGGCAAGGTATGTGGAAGGTATTAAGAATATATGGAGTGAAGGAGAAATTGCTGAGTGCTGTGAAGAGTATGTACAAGGGAGCTTGGGCTATGGTGCGAGTGGATGGTGGGCCGAGCGAGTTTTTTTTATCTAAGTGTGGGACTGAAACAGGGATGTGTGATGTCTCCATGGCTGTTTAATATATTCATGGATGGGGTTGTAAAGGTGGTGCAAGGTAGGGCAGTGGATGTTGGGGTGGCTCTATTGAATGAGGGTGAGGTGTGGAAGATTCCCGTGCTGCTGTTTGCTGATAATACAGTATTGTTGAGTGACGATGAATAGGAGCTGCAAGGTTTGGTGAATGAATTTGGGACAGTGTGTAAGAAGAGGAATCTGAAAATTAATGTAAACAAGAGTAAAGTTATGGTGTTTGAGATGAATGAAGTCACAGAATGCACAGTGAGGTTGGATGGTGAGGATATGGAGAATGTGAGTGCATTCAAGTACTTGGGTAGTGTGATGAGTAAGGATGGAAGTTTGGGGGATAAAGTGCTTGAAAGGGTACAGCAGGGAAGGAAGGTTGTTGGTTCACTGAAAGCAGTGATGAGAAATAGTGAGGTGAGTATGGAAATTAAGAAGTCACTGCATGACAGTATTGTGATCCCTACCCTGACACACGGAAGCAAGGCATGAACCTTGCTAAAGGGGAACAAGTCAAGAGTGAAAGAAGTGGAAATGAGTTACCTGAAAGCAGCATCTGGAGTGACATGGAGGGACAGGTTGACAAATGAAGAAGTGATAGAATGTAGTGGGGTGGATGTGGATGTGACTGAGAAAATTACAAGAAATACACTGAGGTGGTTTTGACATCTGGAGAGAATGGAGAATGAAAGACTGCCTAAGAGGGTGTATGTAGGTGAAGTGGAGGGAGGGGGAGACCAAGGATGAGGTGGAGGGATGGAGATGAGGTATATGAGGGATGGGGGGAGGGCAGTCAAATGGTGGGTGATAGAGTGACTCGGAGGCGTTTTGTCTGCGGCCACCCTTTGCAGAATTTGGGCGTCAGGCTATAGATAGATAGATAGACAGACACAGTTGCGATATAAGGTTATGGGAAAAAATCTGGCCAAGTTAAGGTGAAAGAACTGCAGAGGAATGTAAGTGAGGTGAAAGGGAAAAGAGGGAGGGGGAGACAGAGGAAGAGATGGAGGGATGATTGGACAGGTACTGTATATGAATAAGGGTGGTGTGAGCTGGAGAGAGGGCACCCTGATGACAGAGGACAGAATTATGTGGAAGTGATTTGTTTGTGGCCAACCGTTTGGGATCAAGGCGTGTGTTCACTTTCACTAAGCATAATATTACCATCTCTCCACCTTGATTTCAGAACTGCAACAAAAAATTAAGACTAGAGTATGGTGTTGGTCACAAAGTAGTGCTATGATAAGAAATACTATGGAAGGGATGTAGACCCATGGTATTGTTGTATTTTGACACACAGCTACAAGAAATAAGCTACAAAAGGATGAAAATATCTGCCTAGTTACAGTGAGTAAACTATAGCCTATATAAACAGTTTTTGCACTTTACTTACCTCACTTTTGATGCCACAGTATTAATCAGACATCATAGGAGCACACCATTCATGAACTTTTTCTTGCAGCAGACTAGGGATGGCTTCTGGTTATTTTGACACAGTTGGCATTCCACTTGTTTCTAACCATCAGAGCTGCCAAGTCTGAATAAGTTATGGGGACTTTTGAAATTTAGTGATTAAGAGTACATACATATATTTCCATACTTAAAAAACAAAAAAAAGCCTAAGAAAATGTATATAACTTCCACCACGAATATCTGATTAACAATAACAAGATACAGCCCACTTGACAAAGACTACATCTCACATTAGCGCAACTTCCACATTACAATACGGTCCCAAGCACATTAATACTTACAGCATTGAACACCACTGGATTTCCATCATCCATCTTGGTTTCACTGAACTGCTGCTGCTAAAGTGATGCTGGTTCTGTCAATTTGGTCAAAATGAATATGCCAATATGGAGATGCTGGATAGAAGTTTACAGAATTAATGCTTATGTGATGACAGCTTTAAAATAATTATAAATGATTGTGAAAGTCAGTCTCATTTTACCCTTTTTGAGGTGTAGGGGCCTGAGGCTAGGCTATGGTAGTCCAGTGCATGAAAGGGTAGGTGACCAACCAAACCCCACTTGTAGCATTATATGACTGACAAACGTCCAGTCGCTTCTTGGGATCAAACCTACACAAGGTCATCACCCCAACTAGGGCATTCTAACCACTAGACCACCAGGAAGGTAAATAAAACTCCTTCATAATAGTAAACACCATATGATTATAGGTTTTCAGTTGTTAAAGATTCCACATTTGCTCAAACCAGTACCAACACCAGAACCACTCCACTGCTGAGTTATAATCTGTATTCTCGTCAGACAGTGATGCCTCATAGCGCCTCTCCCTTACCAATTCATTTAGCTTATCACAATTTACTTGTCTCTTCCGTGTTATCAAACTCATTCTAACCAATATACATTGCATAAATAACTTGCAGAACAATATTAATCAGCTATATGCACAAATAAGCCATACTCTTTTTATTCTAACCTGGCCAAGATTTCCATCCTTTTGTAGCTTATTTCACATAGTGGTAGAAAAAGAAACAGTATGGCTCTACATCCTTAACACAGCACTTCTCCATGACTGGCACCATATTCATGTGTTAATCTTAGGTTACACCTCAGCATTCAAGATGGAGGAATGGCAATTTCTGGCCAAGTTAAAGTAAAAAGAGTTCAGTAAGGAACAAGTGCAAGAAGGTCCACTAAACTGACAAGAATATGACTCCGTTTCACACAGTCAGGCCTCTATAAGTAGGGGACATGGTCTAAAATATCAAAAGTTTTTACGTACAATTGGTACTACCGTAATGTATAAATCTGGGTAACAGTACAGCCAATCCCAAGGTATTCTCTTCGAAGACTTGACAAAATAATAATAATAATAATAATAATAATAATCCAATGATCATCCAATCCTACGTTGACCCATGAGGAGTGTAGGAGCCCGGGGCTAGGCAGTTGGTCCTGACATTTAAGATGAGAGAAATAATAATAATAATAATAATAATAATAATAATAAAAAAGTAGCTTCACTGGTTACAATGAAGTGGCTTGGGGGTGAGTCTATTAAGGTAATTTCCTAGTGAGGGGTTTCCAGGAGAGGATAAGGTGTCAGACAATGATGATGATGATGAACAAGGCAACTTATAATGAGGACTTCCTGCACATGATTACATACAACTGGATAAGACCATTTTCTTGCTCACATAGGTACACCTTTTTCTTTTTTGCACGTGATGCTAACCTCGTACACCATCAAGCTGCACATTCTTGCCTAAACATTACGTACTGTACAACCAGTATGTTACCTGAAAATCCTAGAGTAAATAGCTGAATCAGTTTATCTGAATGAATTACCATTAAACCTGGAAGTTTGATCGTCTTGATTGTGTTTGATGAAGACTATGAAGCTTTACAAACAAGCAGTGTTCTTAAATAAATCTTGGGTCTACTGCTACAATATTTTCACTTTAGCAATACTGACTGTAAAAATAATGCTCTCATATGAAGCTACAACTTAACATCAGCTGGTTATAACACAATTTAATCCCCTTCAATCTGGTGATATAATTATTTTTTATTCTTGCCTACAGATTATTTTATTCAGCTTTCGGACAGATTTTTTGAACTGGAAGGGTCAGACACAGCCTTCATTAACCCCTTCACTCCTGTAGTTCTTTTACCTTAACTTGGCCCAGACTTTCGTTCTTCTGCAGCTTATTTAACGCAGCTCAGAGGCAGAAAAGACAATGTTACAGCTCTACATTGTTCTGATAGCTCTTCTTCATGACCAGCATGTTTTCTAATGTTAATCTCTTTCTACATCTTAGTATTTATGATGGCAAGACAGTAATTTTGGGGCCAAGTTAGAGTGGAAGGGGTATAGTCATCATTCGAACGCTGAATAAAGCTCTCTGACAATAATAAGAATAAAATATGCAGCACAGGGAAGCCCATATATAACACTCTACTTCTGTTCCACTGCACTATTTCTTAATTGTTGTGGGGATGGCTTGGTTGGCATTATCAGTGTCCATCCTATGTCATTTATTCATATCTCCTCCCACTGCCACACTCACATCAGCAGGCCGAGCCATTCCTACAACACATAAGACAGAAGATAAATTTCTGGAGGAGCCCTATCTATGTACCAACTCTGAATATCACCACAACAAAGGGGCTGACCATCCAACTGTCAGTAAATAACACTACTAAATACAAGAGGAACAAGTTACATCATACGTATGGTACTGTGACCCGCATTCTAAGTGGCAGAGTAGGCTTCAGAGCACATTTTCTTTTGTGATTTATTCTGCGTATGAAACCTTAACTTTCTCTCTGATATCTACACAGTTTGCATCAGTAACACAGAAGAGGATACTGAGGTGTCATGTGCAGACTAATTCACCAAGGAAAATGTGCTACAAAATCTCTCACACCACTTGGACTACAACCCTGTGTTCTACTATAGGCATATTCCTACACAGCAGCATGATATGAGAGTACTATCACCAGCAAATGTCTGTCAATAATTCCTAACCAGCATTAGGTTTACAAGCATTTTTCATTCCTCCCTGAATGTCAGAGAGTATCCTTCCTTCTCATACTTTTCTGTTCTGGATTTCATTTTATATGGTACACATTTTTCCCGTAACACCTCATACTGCCTAGGCCTGCATCTGTGAAATTTTAATCATGATATTACTGTTGGAGACAAGTTTACTTAATATATCACCTCTTCAATTTATCACTCTTTCCTTTGCTGGCTCATATTCCACAATTTTAAGAGATTTGGTATGTTTCTCTGCCCACAGATGACAACTTTGATATAATGCATCAGGGAGGACAGTGGCAGACATGCCCATAAGTATGAAGTAGACACAATGGATTGTCGGCAAACTTCCATCCCTGACTACACTATTATGGACAAAACTCTACCAACACTTCCCTCCCAGCCTTGGTGATGAAAGGTGTTAGGTGAAAATTCTTAATGTGATAGCAATGACGCACACAAGAAAAATGATCTGAAGGATACTTGCTGATGTGCAGGGAGGAATGTGAAATGTGGAAAGCATGACACAATGTTGGCTTCAAAATACAAAATATGGAAGGCGGGATACTATACTGGCAGGGAAATGGAAATATGGAAGGCTGGACACAACGCTGGCAGGGGAACTGTTGGAAATATTTTGCTCATCCTATACTCCTTTTACCTTAACTTGGCCCAGATTTATGTCTTTTTTTTGTTTTTTTGTTTTTTTTAGTTTATCTCTTGTAGCTCACTGACAGAACAACACAATACTACAGCTCTGCATCATTTCCATTGCACTTCTTCCTGACCTGCATCATATTCTAGTGCCACTGTTACAACTGAGTATTCAAGATGGATGAGATGGTATATAATTTTAGGTCACGTTAAAATAAAAAGGGTATAGTATCATCCACAGGTCCAGCACTCTCTTACCTGATAGTACAGCAGAATGGCAGGTTCAAATCCCTTGGCTGTTATTCTTGTCAGCTAAGGAAGCTCCCAAAAACCTCTTCACAAGCAATTTATTTTGTTTACACCTTGCAATCCACTCCTGTGCTATTTAAATCATTATAATAATTTTATACTCTTCATAAATAACACACGCACTCACATTAACCATCCATATCCAAAAATAAATTGCTAGGGAAAAGGTGCTACAGAGGCTCCTTACACGACAAGAATATGAGCCCTTCTCCTGCACTCACACAATGCAGTTATACACAAAGCAGACACCACTCCTGGGAGGCTGGCAAGTTATAGGGAAGGCCAAGTGGTGTGACCCTCTCCTCACCACACACACACTCAACTTGGTGAACACAGCTGAGGTCACTTGTGCTCTGGGGTGAAAATATATACATGAACTGGCTGCTTTGTTGCTTGTGCTCACAGTTAATATAATGACTGCAATATTTTCTAGAAACTAAATGCAGTATTTTCTAGAAACTGAATGCAATGTTTTCTACACACTAAATGTAATGTTTTCTAAAATGTGAATGCATTATTTTCTATGCTCAAACTGTGTGGGACTGATTAAAGCCTGGCCAACTAGTGCGGGTATCACAGGTTGTGGTTCAACCTCTCTAGCAGTTGATCAGTCCCTGTGCACTAACTCTTTCAATATGGTGACATCTTCTGTTGGTTAATTATTACTACTATAAAATATATATATGACAGATCTTGAGTCATGAATGGGTTAATAAAGGCCAAGTCTTAGCCCTTCAAAGGTCATATCTAAGCTCTATGAGGGCCACATCTGAGCCCTCGAGTTAGAAAAATCTCTGAACAAATTAAAGTGGCCGAGAGGTAACAACAATAAACTATGAAAAGTTGTCACCAGACCGAAGGATTTAGTAATGCAAACGACAAATGTGCACTACTGAATCTAAAAGTAGTAGTGATAAAAATGTCGCTCACGTGCACATACACATATTTTAAGGCTTTGGTGTTCTCACAGAATTTACAGTATACATGTAAATGTCAAGTACATTATATCAAATACAAGTACAATAAAAATATTAAAATATCTATACAGGTAGTGTCCAAATGGGTGGAAGCATTAAGTTTAATCACATACGCAGCTGTATGATAATGTACGGACAGAGACACAAGTATCTTCCTAAAGTTTGATCATTACATAAAGGAAAAATTATACCATCTGAAACATGCACTTGATGAGACAGGGTTTTCACTGTATTTCATCAGTTGTAAATTTTCTTCAGAGGGAACTGGGAAGACAGTTGTTTCTTTGACTGTACATCCTGCACTACTGTATACTGTAATATTTCAATGTCATTCAATTAACAAGTGAGGTACACAAACTCTTGGCACATCCACAGTTCTGTTTCATGTCTTTAAAATCAAGATATAGTTCAACAAAATATTAAACAACTTACTGTTGTCACAAATCAAATTACAGCATGCACTATAAGAGGTGTGACAAAAAAAGTTGTGATAACGGTCCTACCAATTTATAAAGACTGACCAGAGACCAACACTGTTGCTTGTGATACATCAGTCACCCTTCTAGTTTCCATATACTGTACATCACCATAGACTACAATCCCTAATTCTAGTGTGCCACAACATCTGTGAGAAAAGATCTTACTGCTTTCATTTTTGGAGAAGAAAGGAACTATGCCAACAGAATTTCTCCCCGTATGAATTACTGTGAATGCAGCCTCCAACTTTAAAGTTTTGAAACATATGCACAAAATAGCAAGACACGTGAAATGGAATGCAGGTGGCTGTTTCACCATGACACCACAGTCAGTTGCACAACACTCATTACTCAGAAGTTCTGGACTGAAAAAAAATTACATCTGTTCCAAATCTACCTTGTTCACTTAGCACCATGCAACTTTTGGTTATGCCTCAAACCGGAGCTCATGATGAAAGGATATTGTATTGACATAACTGAAGACATCCAATATGAAGAGCACTGAGATAAAACAATTCCAGCAATACCTTCACCAGTGGTGGGAACACTGGAACAAATGTGTGGATGCAGGAGGGGTGTACAATGAAGGGATAACTGAAGTGCGTCTAACTAACCAAAAAATCAATCAAACGATGTCATGTTTCCTCTTTACAGAATTCCCATATTGAGGCTGGTTATTGCACAACTGAGGTTTTCTATGAACTGGAAGCTAAACCAAGAGCCAAAACCATTTAATTTCTTTCCTGCATTACTAGAACTGTTGAGAAAAAGGAAATCCAAGATGTACACAGCCAACGTTCAATAAAACTGAATTTGTCAACCATTATCAAGACTCTCTTACCACACCATGCACTGTAAGTTAGAAAATCTATTAAATGACCTTTTCCTTAACCTCCATCAAAATTTATTAAAAATACTTGCAATTTGTGAGAGTACTAGTGACTAGGCAGCAAGGTATGGTAAGTCTTTCATTCTAAAGCAAGGATGTATTCCAAAATACTGCAACTGTTTCCATACAACCAGACATGTAAATTTGGGGAAATGGGCCAAATTGGCTTTATAGGTTGCCATGGAACTGTAATAGGCAGTTTTTAACATTTACATTTAAATTAGTTTAACAAAATGACATAAAAAAGATAAACTTCCAACAAAGACTAAATGTTTTTGTTGATATTCTTGGCCCATGCATATCTGGATGTGAACCTCGTGGACTGCAGGTTAAGCTGCCCTTCTGCAGTCCACCATCCTTGTTTGGGAGACAGGATGGGAGCTGAGAAATGTTTTAATAACTGGGCAGGAGATCCACCCAAGTACACTAGTACCTCTCCAGCACCAGGACTTATTGCACTATAAAGAAAAGAGAAAGCAGACAAAAATAAGTCATGGTTATGAACACTTCTAAAAATACGGTAATAATTCTTTAAAATATTACAGGTTTGTATTTCATCATTACGAATTACTGTACACAGTAAGGCCTTGCTATAAGCATTTTTTTTCTGGTGTGCTTTATACAGTATCATTAAGTTCACAGTCAAGAAAAACTGAATAAGGAAATAACTGCCATTTCAAAAAGTATCTCCTAAACAAATAAGAGGATCTAGTGGTGGCAATAACAAAATAGTGCATCATCAGACTGAATGGGTTATGGCAAAAGTTGTCAATATTATAAATTTCATGTGACTAAACTCACAAGGATTCAAATGCAGAATGGTACAAGCTTATTATTTTATGGGGGGGAAAAAAAAAAAAAAAAAAAAAAAAAAAAAAAACAATAATCCTTTTTTTCGAGCGTGTACAATATATCAATATACCCTGGCTGTACTTCCAGACATGCACCTTGGGAAAGATCTCTCATACTCAGTGGCCTAAACTCTTCCCATCAGTGATATATTTTCATTTTATTCTTGTTACCTACCAATAATTTTAACTTAGCAGAGAATTCAAACCAGAGAGGTTATATATAGCTGTCATTAACTATCCAGCTCAAAAAATCTACTCTAAAGCAAATACAACCATCTGGAGGTAGCAAGAATAAAAATACAAAACTACATTAATGAACTGAAGGGGTTAATGAAGGTTCTATCTAACCCCTCTAGGTCAAAAAGTCTCTACTAAGCTGGGGGGGAAAAAAAAAAAAAAAAAAAAAAAAAAAAAATCATCTAAAGGTAGTAAGAACAAAATTAACAAATATAAATCATCAGACTGAAGGAGTTTAAAGGCTGGTTGGAAGATTTTTAGAATTTTGAAGAAAATATGACTGGCCTTTGGCATCCCTGTTTAATTAGTGATGCGATAGTCACTGAACTGACTCTAGATGCAAGGTAGCTGGAGGTGCATAAGTGTGGATGCTTATGCCAGTGAGGTGGAGGAAGGATTCTGGGAGCTTGAACGATGAGTGAATGAAGAGTGCGGACCATTTAGTTGGGCAGACTTTTGCTTGTTCTCCTTCTATCAGGTTATTATCTGCTCTGGACCCTAACTCACCCCACCTTTAGGTAGGAGGAGGAATGTTAAGATGATGATGATGATTATAAACCTATTCAGTCTTATACTTTTACTTTTACTCACACTATCTTCAAAACATTTTACATATGTTAAAAAAAAAAAAATCTGAATGTAAGGGTTTACATGCAGCCTTCTTTAACCCCTTCAATATGAGAGGGTTTTCCTAAACTGAATACTCTCACCTGACATCAGCAATAACAGCAGTAGTTGTTGTAGCCCCTGGTTTATCAGAAATGTGAACTCTGTGAACTACTGGTTTAAATTCTTCTCCCAGTCTACCATCCTCCTTCTGGGGGCTAGGAAAGTAGTTGGGCGACATTTGTATATCCAGGTAGTTGAGCCTCCCTGTCATATCAGTGCCACCACATGAGGGCATCCCTGTTTAGCACCAATAGTAATGAGGTAATGAAATAAAAAAATGCATTTAACTACAGTATACACGCTGACTGAAAGGCTCGTAAACTCTCTCTCTTATTCTCTTCAGTACTAAAGGTCCCTCCAAAGCTGAATAAAATTATCTGGCTATAGCTATAAGTAAATAATGACATCTTCAGCTTGAGTGGGCTAACCACCTTTAGTCTGATGACTTATTTTACACTTAATTCTCACTGCTTCCACACAGATCTGTTCATCTTAGAATATACACTTCACACTGGAGGGGTTAGATATAGCCATCACTAACCTCTTCACTATACTCTCTTTACCCTAACTTGGCCTGAAACTGCCATCTTTCCCTCTTGAATGTCGAGTTGTGACAGAGTAACACTGCCACATAAAGCTACGCACAAAATAGTACCATGAACACGATGTAGAGCCACAGCATTGTTTTTTTCTGTCACTGTGTTATGTGAAATAAGCTGCAAAAGAATGAAAGTCTGGGCCAGGTTAATTTGAATAGTATGTAAAATTTCCTGGTGTTTTAAGTCTCTCATGCTCCTATGGCTCACTCTCAGCTGGTTATAATCCTCTAGCATTGGCTGGAATGAAGTACTTGTGTATTTCCCACCATGAAAAGGTTAATGGTGACAGTATTTACTCTTTCACTGAGTCATGTGAAACAAGGCGCAAAAAAGAATGAAAATCTGGGAGAGGTCTGGGTAAAAAGCGTATAATCGGGTGCTATCCCAAGCTGAATAAAATTGTACAGTACCAGCAAGAATATAACAAATTACATCCTTGAGTTAAAACCTACACATTGTCATCACCATAAATAAAACACAAAAATAGCTGTGACAGCAACAGCATAAAACTAAATATCACATCACTGTACAGCAGTGCATATTCAAAAATAAAAACTATGTATAAGTTACAATCAATAATACAGTAATACCTTTTTATTTCAGTTTCCCAGTATCAAGCTTAAAAAAAACAAAAAAAGCCGGGGTCCATGGCTTGGCTATCAGTCTATTACATTTAATACTAAAGTCCACCTGCCTCTTCTGTTTCTATATCATCACTAGATTTTTCTATCTATGTATCAATCTAGTGCCAGGCATTTTAATCCTGAAAGGGGCTGCCACAAATAAACTGCATCCACATTGCCCTCTCCTTTGCCATTTGCCTGCCCTCCCTCCAACTCACATTCCCCTCTCTCGTATCTTTCTCCACACCATCCCTCCATCTCATCCTTGGTCGCCCCTCCTCCCCTCCACCTCCACTGTACCCACATACACTCTTCCAGTTGTCTCTCATTCACGGACCCTTATACAGTATGTGATGCAGTGGTCTGAGGGGTATATTATCATTTATTCGTGGATGATATACAGTATGCATCTATAGACCCAGCAATGAGAGAAGCTGGGAAGGTGAAAGGATTGTAATATTTCACTGTACATTCAACAGTCTTGCATCAGTGTGGCCAGTCCAATTTATTTAACATTCTTGCAGCAAACTGGCCAGTCTGGGACTCTTAACATACTTGCATTAATGTAGCCAGAGTGACTGGTACTCTAAAATTCTCACATCAGTGTGGCCAGTCAGGCAGTCAAGCATTCTTGCACTGGTGTGGCCATTCCATCATTTCATCAACCTACCAGGTGGCCATTCCATTATTTCATCAACCTACCAGGCTAACTGGGGAGGAAATAAAGAAGTATTACAGTATAGCTACTCCCATACTTGTGAACTTTCAGAAATATAATAATTTAGAAGCATTATCACGTTATTTTCTCGTTGACATAAAAATACTGGTACTGTACCGGTAGCATGGTAAATGGTGTACAGTACTTATTTTGACTTAATGACAAAGTTACTAATGATAACATTTCCTTGAAGCAATTGGGACAACACTGGTCAGTTTCTACCTGTGTTCATAATGATCACCTATGATATGTACATCTGGCTTCTGGTATGAACAAATTCTGGTTGAAGAAATAAGAAAATAATCCCTGGAACCATTTAAGTTTGAAAGCATGGGAATAACTGTTTACATTTTTTCTGGATCCTACCTCACCCCATCCTTAACGGGGGAAAAAAAAGGGGTCAGGAAAATGATGATTATGATGATGATAATGATCCTTAAGTTTAGTCAGGGGTGTTTGGACTGTTTTCCGAGTTGAGGGACCGGACCAGCTCATCGTACTCATCCTGGTACCCCTCAAAGGTCAGCAGCTGCTCGGCAAGGTCACTGATCTCGTCCTCGGGAGTGTCAGCAAACATACGTAGTGGTGGCGCACTCTGACACTCGCGATAAAATGTCCCAAGATCACTGCCACTCTCACACGTATCAGCAAACGGAGTTTTCTGCGGAGCGATGATAAGCTGTAATTACTATACATCAAGACCTTGCCAATCACTAACACTGACAAAGCTTGTAATTATCCTCTTTTAACTTGGCCTAAAACTGCCATTCCTCTATCCTGAATACTGAGCTGTAATAAAAGACCGACACAGATCATCATGCTGGTCACGAAGTACAGTACTATTAAAATGATGGAGTCATGGTATTGTCTTGCTCTGACACTGAGCTACATTTACACATACATCAATGGGTGGCCCTTAAGGAATGCTGCTCTGTCCATATCTGTTAAGCGCATTAAGTGGTGCCATATATGTTTTGAGAGGTGCAGTGTGAGAAGTGGAAGCAGAGAGGGCACAGGAAGACCAAGGATAAGATGGAAGAATGGGGTGATGTGGTATAAGAGTGAGGGTGGTGTGAGTTGGAGGAAGGACAGCCTAACGGGAGAAGACGGGCTGACATGGAGGAATTTATTTTTGACCACCTGCTCCAGGACTGGGGAGTCTGGAAAGCCAGACTGATAGACAGTGACAGACAGGCAGATAGATACAGGGACATTACAGAAATCAGAATAAGGCAGTGAAAGGGAAGCGAGGATGTACCCACCAGTTCGACCATAACAAAGTCTGTGTCATCCTTGAGTTGTGCTGATGTGGTGGACTTGTGGGATCCATCAGAGCCCGTCATCACTATCTTAGCTTCGCCATCGCCCCCACCTGTGCCACCACATGCACCTCGATCCTGTAGACGTACAATGCATGTGATAATGGGTAGATAAAGTTACAGACTTAGGGCTGTTAAGAGAAGAGTTGCTGAAAGCAAATTAAAAGAAAACTTGGAATGAGGCCATATACTGTGTCCTCTGGGGTAAGGGACTGAATAGAGAGGCTGCTACAGATCTGGGAGTCATTAGGTGACAGCAATTATTAGGTGACGATGGCAGATGCAGGCATGCACGTTGGAGCCTTTACATCCATCCATCATCCAATCATAAACTGCCCCATGAGGAGTGTAGGAGCCCAGGGCTAGGTGAGTTGGTCCTGGCATTTAAGATGAGAGTGACCAGGCTCACTCATCGCCGAGTGGCATTAGGCTACGTGAGCAATAAACCCCAACCACCCCTTGGATATAAAC
Organism: Coenobita brevimanus; assembly: GCF_032717465.1. Lineage (NCBI taxonomy): Eukaryota > Metazoa > Arthropoda > Malacostraca > Decapoda > Coenobitidae > Coenobita > Coenobita brevimanus. Next base: position 29,513,455 of record NC_137012.1, read on the forward strand.
TTTTACCGGTTTAATCCGATTAGAGCACTGTAATTACCCACTAAAGCACCAGATGCCAAAATTTGGTTATATGGTTACCACCCAGCATAGAAAATGATTTCTTGGTGTACAGGAAACCATCTGGCACATCACTCAGTGTAGGGTCACCCATAGACAGATGGAAGAGGAAAGAATGAAGGAATGAAAGACAGGAGAGGAAGGATGGACAGAAGGAAGAGAGAAAAAAAGGGCAGGCACCTGGGAGCAGAACTACATCGAGTAAGTGGATGGTGACACGCTGAAGGTCAACCTGTCCATTCCCTCATGTTTAGCAGTCCTTTCAAATGCAATAAACCTTCACAAGTCATCACACTGGTGTAACACCCATCATCCACACTGAATACATGCTACAGCTGTCTCATTCAGGATTAGTATGATGTTATTAGCAAAAATGACAAGCCAGTCCACACCTTTTTGTGAGAGCATCAATATAACTGGGGGATTAACTGCCTGGTTATACAAATGTCCCTCAGCTACTTCCCTATCCTCTAAAGGACAATGGTGGATCGTGGATGAAATGCAACATAAGCCTGCAGTTCACTGTCTTCACATTTCAGATGAATGTGGGGCTATAACTACTACTACTACTACAACTGAACTACCACTGTCAGTACTACTATTACTCCATTACCACCACCATCACCACTACTACTATACTACTATCCTAAGCTAACCTGAGTCTTTTCCTGAGTAGCTATGGCTGTGGCCCCCTCACACTTGTCCGCCTTCTTGTCCTCTAGGGTGGAGGTGAGCAGGTTGGAGAAGGGGATGTCCGGCAGGAAAAAGTCATCGGGATTGGGTGGTTTGGGTTCAACAAAGGCCACGGACACTTTGCGCTCTGGCTGCGGCTGAACATATCCTCTCCCACCACTCTCGCTGAAACATTATCATCATTGAAACTCATTATCATCATCATCATCTCCCGTTTCATTTCAAAGCCTGCATAGCACTAGCCACTTTTCTTCCCTTTCATACTTCAATTTCTATTTCCCCAGCACATTCTCCTCTCTTCTCCATCACTGCACCCAGGTACTAGAACAACAAAACTTCTCTAATTAACAAGTAGCAAACGTTTTTCAATCCCTTCTATCTAGGTGGATGCTTCTCCTACCTGCCAATGTGATATACCTGTTGGTGCGAGAGCGTGGGGTTGACGGCTGGTCTGGTGGGGACGCAGTAAACAGTCGGGCAGCATCTTGACTGTCATCTGATGCCTGGGTCCCTTCAGTGCTCTCACAACCTCTGCAGAAATATGATACTTCTCATCCATCCATCCATCCATCATCTTAATCTGTGTTGCCCCATGATAAGCGTAGGAGCCTTGGGCTAGGCAAGTTGGTTCTGAAGTTTAAGATGAGTGACCAGCCTCACTCGTCCCTGAGTAGCATTACGTGAGTAATAAACCTCAACCACCCTGTGGATATGAACTGACACAGGCTCAATCCGGCTGGGACGCTGTTATTACCCGCAAAACCACCAGGTGCCATAGTTTGGTTATTTGGTTACCACCCAGCATTGTTAATGGTTTCCTGGTGTACAGGAAACCATCTGACTCATCACTCGGTGTAGAGTCACCCGTATATGAATGCAAGAGAAAAGAATGAAGGAAAGAACAATGTAAGAGGAAGGAAGGAAAGAAGGAAGGAGGAGAGGAAAGGGCAGCCATCTGAGAGCAGCACTACATTGAGTGAGTGGACGGTGAGTGCCCCCATCTACCACCATATAGTATTATACTAATTTCTCTCTGAATATTTACATGTCTTACTTAAAACTACCAAGGTCAGTGACTACCAAGTTAAAGAAGGATTTTGTTCTAGGAAAAAATATTATCTTCTGAAATAAAACAAAAAAATTATTCAAGGCAGAAAATCAACACACACTGTCTAATATGACTGGATGTGTCTATTCAGCCCGAAGTCTAAAATCAATTTTTAAAAATGATATTAAAATTCCACTCATCCAACTGTTCTCTACCCCAAACTAGGACTGAATTATCATCCTTTCAAAGAAAAGACTACATCTCTTACCACTCTACCAAACAGGAATGATAGTACAATTAATTTGTGTTGCACATTGCGTTCTACCTTATTTTGATGCTAAAAGTAATGTTAAAAAGGCAACTACGCACAAAGACTTATGGTAGCAGCAGTACTTGTATCCCCACGTTCACCTGGCTGTGAACCCAGTGTGCTACAGAGAGAAGTTACCTTTTTCTGCAGTTCACCATGCTCCATGTGGGGGAAAGGGATAGCTAAGAGAAGATTTTATGACCCAGCAGTGGAGATGCCCTGCAATAACAGTGCCACCACATGAAGGAATCCCTCACCAGTATACACAAGGAACTAGCTGAAAACAAACGTCTCGTCTACCTCTCAGGTCCACGTCGGCAGTGCCGCGGAGAAACCTCTGGTTTGAAGTGGTCGCTCTTGAGCATGATGGGGTCATGTGCAGGGGGTCGAGATGGAGGGTTGAGGGTGATCTTTGTGCGGTAGCTGACGCACAGTAGCAACGTTGACTCAGGGGTGGTTACCTGCCCTAGACGAGCTTGTACCGGGCTCTCTCCTGCAACACAGTCAACTTAGTGGGAAGACAAGCAATAAAGCTACTTCAGTACATTATGTATATCTACTGAGCTGCGAGTAAATCACAAGAAGTCTGAATGCTTAACTCATTTGTAGTTACTCTGTGCCGTGAAAAACTATTCAGTACCCTGCAGCAGCTACAAATAATTTTGAACAACACACCGTTACCATCCCCCACAGATCACCACCTAATGACTATAAACAGTCACAATTTTAGCGTGATGGAGTAAAAAAAAAATACGAAGAGTATACATAAGTATATATAAAAAAAAAAAAAAAAAAAAATGCATAGGCTGTCAGGATAGGCATGTGAGGTAGTCAGAATTTTGGAGGTTTTAATAATGTAGAAATAAGAGTCTGGCCCATTTACTTGGCATGCTGTTGACAGTTTCCCTACTTTTGTACATCCTCTTCCCATGTTTTCTGGAACCTACCTCAACCCATCCTTGGGTGGGAAAAACGAGATCAGGATGATGATAATGATGATGTGCTCAAACAAACCTCTAGCCCTTACTGACCACAAGGCATGATCACATACTCCACGCTCACCTCATTAATGCAGGTTCACAATCTGACACACTTCAAACTTTTACTTGCTTTATTAACATTAGCTACATTATGAGTCAATAAACATCATTACTAAGTATATCATATGCTCTATCTGTCTGTTGTCAGATGCCTTCATCCAACAAGAGGTGGCCACAAACAAATCGTCTCCACATCGCTCTGTCCTCTGGCATTTGGCTGCCCTTCCTCCTATTCCCACCCCCCTCCTTCATATATCTCTCCATTCCTCCATCTCATCACAGTACTGTACACTGTAGCTACTAATATGTAGCTACTAATATGACTACACTGTACTCATTCTTCTCTTAAAACACTACACTACACTGAAATATTACATTCTCAAAATAGAAATCTCTTCCCCCTACCCAATCTTCTAATTATACAGCATGCTAGAAAAAAAAAAAAATGCATCACTATGTTTGCATTATTCTAAGTACCATGAAAATTAATGCTGTGTGAAGTTATCTTAATCCACTTAATCTGATGACACGTATTTTTATTTTTTATTTATTTATTTATTTATTTATTATTATTATTATTATTATTTTTTTTTTTTTTGGGGGGGGTGTAACTTTGCTACTTCAAGATGATTCAGTAAATGAAGGATACATTTCACATCTGTAGTTTGGAAAGTCTCTCTAAAGATGAACAAAAATAATCAGGAGAAAAGAAGAATAAAAAAAATGATGGAGGTGGGGGGGGGGGGCATCACCAGAGTGAAAGGTTTAATTTTTTTCTGCTCACACTCTTTAGACACCAAAAAATCTTGTTAACTTTTTGGACAGTATGTGAAATAAATATATGTAAATAAATAAATAAATGAATGATTAACTGATGACTCATATCAGAATACAACCCTACAGGCCAAAATCTGAGATAAAGCACAAACTTACCTAGCAATTCATAGTTGGGATCACCAAGATAAACTCTGTAGCAGATAACGAATGAGTCTGCTCCCTGTCTGAAGGCCAACTTGTAGGCTGGTGTGATGCGAGTTACCGCCAACAGTGATTTGAGCAGCACCTGAAAATCATATTAGAGTATATCTGACTACCAGTACTAAATGAATTACACCCTGTCATATGACGATGGTGGAGATGATGATGGTGAAGAAGCTGATAGTGATAACGAACAATGTGTAGTTGTAACAGCCCATACATTGTTCATTACAGGCCCTGACCTTCTCAGAGGGGAGAATGTCAGTCAGAATTAAACCTTTCTCATGCTGGTGAAGTCTGAATGGGGATGGGGTATTATTAAGAAAAGCACTGTAAAAATCAGTGTGTTGTAATGGCTTAGAGGTGACTGGGCTTAGATGCCAAACTAAATTTATGTATGAAGGTGATGGATTGGTGAATTCATGTGGTGGCCATGATATAACCAAACAAACATCCCTCAACTCTCTCCCCTGAAGGAGGATGGTGGACAGCAAGGGATGGGCAACTTTAGCTTCCACCAGGTTCTCTATTCCCTAAATGGAGGATGCTGGACTGCAGAACACTGGATCAGCAACTTCAGCCTGCAATACACCAGGTTAATACATGATCCTGGGGCCACAACAACAAAAACAACACACACACACACACACAGTCATCCTGTACAATTCTTCCCTCAGACATACCTAATCAAAGCTAAGCCAACCTAACTACCACAGCCAAATCTGAACTTATCATATGCCAACCTAACACAACCAAACCTTGTTAACCTAATCTAACTCAGCCTAACCTAACCAATCAGAGGTCACTGGGTTTGGGTGGGAGGCTACACTCATCTGACACGTACAGTCATCCTGTTATATATAGTGGGATTGATCCTGGCCGGTGAGGTGTCAGCCGCATCTAGGATAGTCAGCGTCCACAATTCCAGCACCAGGACGTCTGACTCGGGTGTCCTCAGCAGGATCTCCACCACCAGGGGCTTACCCACGTCCGGCAAGTGTCCACCCAGCCCGCGCTTTGTCTCTTGTTGGATCTCAGCAATATCCTCGATCCCAAGGTTGAACTGTAGGTAAAATTAAACTCTTCAGCACAGGCGCTGTTCTTGTCACTGTGGCCCCGAGTCTGCTTGTCTGTCGTGCACGTACACACACACAAAAGTGGTAAAATCATACAATGTCAACTGAAGTAAAATGCTAAGTATGTAATCTGCAGCCAAAGAAGTTACTAAGGCCTGCTTGAAATATGACAGATTTCTGGACCAAATTACAGTGAAAAGAGTACTGTACTGTGTAGTGAACTGTGCAAAACTTACCCAGTCTGAGCCCTGTTCTGGTGTCTTTGACTTTGTAAAGGCCTTTTCCCCGAGGCGGCTCTGCACCACCACCTGTACAATCTTTTGTGTCAGGATCTTGGTGAGCCGGGCCAACTCACGCCGATCTTCTGAGCTTAGATGACGCCCCGACATCCTGGGCTTCACTTCTGGCTTGACCTCATATTCTTTCAGCGATTTGTAACGGAGTCTTAAATATGTCTCAATGAGAGTTTCCTGGTCAAGTACTTTTCATTAATTTCTGCATCAACCACTTTTTGAAACTACAATTTCCTTATGCAAACGTGCGTCTCCACTGGTAAAATTTTCATGCAAGCATTCCAACAACTTCTGCAGTTCAGTTAGATGTTCCTCGAGGGCCAAAGGTACAGTAATGGTATACGAACACTAACACCTTATGAACTACACTACTGGAATAGCTTGAACAATTAGCTAAACATTTCAAATTATGATATTAGAACTGCATCCGGTCTAACATTTCAAATATGATAGAAAAGTTACGTTCATAGAGGTGCATTTAGATTATTAACAGACTGCATGATAATGTTCAACGCATTCCTTCACATGCCTGGTAACAATATTCCAACCGCCTCTCCTGGGCCTCTCTCTCACAACCATCTGTCAGGAGCAACACAGACTGGTCAGGTAAAGTCATGGACACAACTAAAGTTTACTGAACTACACACTAATGGCTTTTTATTAAAACTGAGTGCATAAGGGTGTAAGCAAGCCTTAAAAGTCTGAGTATCATATTTATCAGACATTGTAATTGTTAAATGTGATCAGCCTGCATCCCAGGTTCTACTGAGACATGCCTTCACACCGTGGCACTGATAAAACCAAGCACTGGAGGGTGGTTCCAATGCCTGAATATACAGATGTCCCTTGGCTCTCTCCTTATACCCTCCAAAGTTCATGTCCAGATGTACACCCTGACAGCAGTCAACATTGATATATATGGTACAGACAGGCAATACATTCTATCACCATCATAAGCTTAAGATATGATCATCCAAAACTATGGGTTTATCCACACTTATGCACTCTCAGTTTTAACAACATAACCCAATCCCCCATTTTATTTCATCCCAACTTACACTACAATAACACCCTGTACATTTTACCTCAAACTGGGTGAGTAGGTCAGTGAAATAACAACGGACAAAAATACAGAATAATATTAGTACATGGTGACAAAACTGAAATTTATCTCAACACAAGTGGAGGTTACTATTACTACTACTTGAGGCAAGTATGACAATATTTAATTTCTTACAGTTAATATTTAATACCATACATCTTCTACCATACAGTACAGGTACAGTACAGAATTGGAAATCTTGTCTATCTACGTCATGCTGTTTCTACAAAATTCTAACACTGGTTAATCTCCTTATGCATCCCACCACCTGCACAATACTGAAGCACACAGCTTACATTAACTAACCACTTTCACCCAAGGATATCATTTCCATTTTATTCTTGGTATCTATAGGAACTTTCTTCAGCAAAGGAGAGAGACCTTGCACTGGATAGGTTGGATGAAGCCTGCATCAATTCCTTCACCACCAGAGGTTCTCTCATGATGAATTAAATTATCAGGCAATGACGAGAAGAAACAGTGAAAGACAATCACAAACATTCAAAGGAAAAAAGGGCTGAGTTACAACTTCTTTGAATCGAGAAAAGTCACATACAAAATTTTGACCAAAAGTGCTCTATTAACAATATCAGTACAGGCTAATTCAATCCAGGGTAAACTCAAGAGTATTTTCTATATATGAACCAAAGAGAGGAGGTGCCTATCACACTATGCTTACCTTGCTCCACTGATAACACAGTAGGCTATAACAAATCCTGGCTTCAACTTAGCAGTGTCACTTTATGAATATTTACCTAATTTTGAAACAAAGCACAAAAATTAAGTTTATTTTTGGCCTCCATTTCTTTTGGTTGGTTCAATACATGGGTTTGGATAGGTAGGGAAAACTATGCAACTTTTAACTACAAAATCTTAGGAAATAATTGGTTCTCGACAAACATTACACAGGCACTTGCCACTAATACTGTACCACTGCCAACTTACAAATAAATGCGTCAGGATCAAACTCATTATGAAGTAAGGCTCACGACCTTCACTGTAAGCATCAGTGCGCAAAGAAACTTTCTGATTTCAACGTGATTTTCAATTTCTCATTCAGTGAAGAGGATGGAGGACAACTCCGTCTTTTAACGCAAAATTATATATAATTCCCCATGACTTGTAATTATTGCCGAACCTTAACTTTTTCAGGCATTCCTTGTCTAACCTATAAGAGCTCATATTTGAACATGCAGTCCCAGAATATAGCAAAAAAATAGAAAATACCTGGCGTCCGTCAAACATGGCAACGTCTTGTTTACATTGGTGTCAGGTCGCTTGTTTTCCGTCACGACTCACCCGCCGGACCTACCCCCAGAAAACGGGACTTTAAATGAGGAGCAAGGAAAACAAAATAAATGAATTAAGACTTCCTGTATCTGCCAGTATTATGTTTACTTGTCATATTCTGTTTTGATACTTCCTGCATGCGCCGGTTTTTTTACTTGTCATATTCAATCCATTCTTCCTTGACCTTAATATACATGGGTCATCAGTGTCCTAGGGGTTATTTATCTATATTAGATAGCCAGATGGCTCAAACCAGGAGGATGGTGGCCACAAATCCCCTCCATGTCGTCGCCTTGTCCGATATCAGGCTATCCCTTCCCCTAAACTCAACCACTCTCATCTCCATTCCATCTCTCCCCTCTACCCCTTCCCCTCCCTTCCTCACATACTAATGCAGGAGAATATCCATTTCACTTTGTGCCTGAAGAAAGTACTATTTATTTTTCCCACCATAATTGTCTACCACAGCACCCAAGAACTGTTCAGGAGGGTATGAAGGTATTCCCTCAATAATGTGGGGTGGCCACTGGGATGGCCAAGTTTATTTTAGGGGTGGCCTGATGGGCCACTTTTGCCATCGCCCTGGCTATGCCACTAAGTACACCCAAGGATTGAGGTTGGATTCAAAAGTTGGCCAACCAGTGCCTGATGTAGCATCCTCTACATTACCATTCATATTTCCAGACAACAGATCCCATCAACCTTGGAAGGTAGTACCATGAGAGTGAAATGTGGTTACAAGCTTGGTAACTAGCCACACTGTCATCATTCTTAGGCCAGAAACATCCAGCCACAAGTACAACCAAGATCAATAAACCTCATCCATCCTTTGAATTTAAATCCTTATGGACTACATTGGGTTGGGGCACCCTAACCCACCACAGTACTGTTTATGGTCACCACTCATTATTTTAGATGGTTTCCTGGGTTACAAAAAAACATTTCTTTTGTCACTCATGTAAGGTAGTTTATAATATCGCACAACAAAAACACAGGTGTCATGTAACATTTTATTTACCAGTATCTGTAACCAGTCACAAGTTTATTAATGAATGTGTTAACCATAACAGTGCAGTTCAAGAGATGAGCCCTACATAGTCAAATACTCAACATACCCACTATCCTACGTACCTAACTAGACCTTCAACCTCTTCATTCCAGTGACATATATTTTTTTGTTTATTCTTGCTACCTACAACTATTTTATTCAACTTAGGAAGCGCCAATCAAACTGAAAGAGTTATTGAAGGCTGCATCTAACTCCTCAGTTTCAAAAAATATCTCAAAAGCTAAATAAAATTGTCTAATGGTAGCAAAAATAAATTAAATATTATGTCATCATAGTGAAAGGGTTAATGAAGGTAAATACAACTACTGATGATATTAGAAGCAGGTAAATTTTCAGGAGTGATGTCTATGCTGGTGATGATAAAATGACAGTACAGTGAACCAGTAGCAATGTGATAATGCCAGAAGGGGAGGGGGAGAAAAGCAGACAATGAGAAATAAAGAGAGAGAGAGAGAGAGAGAGAGAGAGAGTTTATAAATTCTTCAACACTCTGAAATATTTTTACTATTCCTGCATCAAGGTATGGAAAATGAATGCTCACATTGAATTGAAAGATAACTTTAAGTGGGAAATTTTAGTCATGCAGATGTCCTAGTAATTATGTCTGTTATTTGAATGGTTATTTTTTACTGTTTAAGTAAAGCTGAATTCAGGTTTCAAACCTAACAATGTTCATGTGTACAATAAAACTAATTTATGAATATACCACATCACATAACATCATACTGAGAGCTTTGTTACCTTGCGTAGGTATTTTCATTTGATGCCAGATCTTCAATGTTGCAGTCTCGAGCCATTTCTCTACTCGGTTCCCTTCTATGGGCAATTAATGCTTGTATGTCTGTGAATGGAAAACAGGAGCACTGATCCTCTGTGACAATAAAGCTCTGCAATTTTCTTTGGCAGGTACAATAGTGCACAACTCAATACAAGGCATGTTCCTTCCCCACCTGACTATTAGTTCAGCCACTGAATCAAATGTACTGCAGTTTTCAAGGGATACAAGACTGATATATTTACTGGAAAATACAGATTGTAGCTGTAAATTGTTATGACAGAGCAGAGTGATATTTATTCAGTGACAGCAAATGATGTTTCCTAAATGGGATCGTTTATAAAAATCAACAGACATTACAACAAAATCTTGGTATGCATTTAAGAAAATATTTAAGTTGAGTGATGCACAAGGGCTAATTCCCACCAACAGGCACTACGTTTTGGCCTTGATTTCCACACAACAGGAATACAGCATACAGAAACATTAACTCCAGTCTGATTATGTATTTTTTATTCCATTCCTGTCATCTACAGGCAATATCATGCAACTTAGGATAGACACTTCCAACTGGAGGAATTAGATTGAGCTTTCATTAACCCCATTCAGTACTAGAAGTGTATCCAGAGTAGAATAAAACAATCCAGAGATAACATGAATGAAATGTAAAAGTATATCCTCAGATGGAAGGTAATAAGCTACTGTGGATGTAGAATTTCCCTGTGCATGGTGGTGGCAGGACTGTTTGAACACTATTGTACTAAACAGTTGCACAAAAGAGGTTAGACCTGGCAATAATTTACTCTAGGACACAAAGAGTAACGAGTTTTGACTTTGATTTTTAGGTACTGATGTGGATTTACATTACCATGATTCCCAAAAACTTCTCTATACAGTTATACTATTTTACCACATACATCACCACCACCATCATCATCATCATCATCATCATCCTGGGTGTGGGTGAGGGACATCTTTACAAGGTGACACTGATATCAATAGGCAGGTTCACTGTCCAGTTATACAAGTGTGCCTCAACTCCTTATATCCCCCAAAAGGAGGAGGATGAACTGTACATTAAGGGGAACTTCAGCCTGCAGTTCACTGGGTTCATGTTAAGACAAGCCTGGGGCCACAAAATCATCATTCGCTTTGTGTGTGTGTGTGTGTGTGTGTGTGTGTGTGTGTGTGTGTGTGAATACTCCATTTCCATACTTACTGGTTTACTCAAATATATTCTGAAACAAAGAATATTTAAAATCTTATTTAAAGAGAAATAAATAGTCTTATTACCTGCACATTATGGATCAACAAATACACTTCAGAAAATATTTTAATACAGTATAAATTAGATCACTGTATACACTGATACAGTTAGTTTCAGACAGTTACAATCTGATTTTAATGTTTCCTAGTAGGTCAGTTGTCTATGCCACAGCAAGACTGATACAGACTTAGATATTCTCAGCTGACCACAAAACCAAGGACAGGGTTCAATTTTAAACCTTTCAACTTGAAGATGTCATGCTTATTTGATTCCCATTACCACCATGCGATCTGATTTTGATCAACAGAATTTCAATCACTGGACCTTCAATACAAGAGCTTTTCCTCCTCCTCCTCCTCCTCCTTACTGCTATCATCATCAGCATCATCATTACCATTTTTTCCTACCTAAGGATGGGGTGAGGTAGGATCCCAAAAATAAGAGAAAGCAAAGTTCAATTAAATCATATAGTGACAGAGAGAGGGAGAAAAAAAAGGCTATCCTTAGGCAGGTAGTGTTAAAGATTTAGCTTCCAACCCCTCGAGATGCCTGACAATGAGTGTTAATAGGTCAATTCTGCACCACTATCCTTAAATCTAGTAAAAGCCTCATGTATTACTTTTTAATGCCAAAAATTTCCATGTATCTTTGAATCGTAGCCTCAGTGAAGTTACAGAAAAAAAAAAAAAAAAAAAAAAAAAAGGAAAATTGAAACAAGAAGAGGTGAAATATTAACCCCTCATTTTGATGGCTTTATATTCATGCTATCTCTGGACAATTTTATTCAATATAGACTTTTTGAATTGGAAGGTTTAGGTACAGCATTCACTATAGTACTTCATCCTTAACTTGGCCCAATTTTTGTCCTTTTGCAGCTTATTTTATATATGGCAGAATACAACATTGTGGCACTTCATCCTTTCCATGACTGGCATAATATTCTAGTGTCAGTGTCATGTTACAACTCAGTATTCATATGGCAATTTTGGGCCAAGTCAGAGTAAAAGGGGTATAACTTCTTTGGTGCTGGAGATGGGTGCCTTCTTGCAGTGACATATATATACCTGTAATCATTCAGGCTGGTTACACAAATTTCCTACCCCCTCCCTATCTTCTCAACGGGGGATAGTGGCTCGCAGAGAAGGGCAACTTCAGCCTGCAGTTCACCAGGTACAGTTTCTAATAAGCCTGTGGTCACAACATCTCCAGTTTCTCTTCAGAGTTAAATAAAATCACCTGGAGATAGCAAGAACACAATTTATATATCATTACAGTGAGAAGGTTGAAATAAAAAAAATTTCTCCCTAACAGTAAACTGTGAACTCAGCCAAATATGTAAAGTTCAGTGATTCTATAAAATAATAAAGCTCACAGCCAGATTACTCAAAATGTTACACAAATAGGTATCTCACCAACTTAAATAATATGTACACTCACTCAGCCAAACGACATCAAAATTTATCTGTTATAATTTTGAAAGGCCTTATCCCCCATAATTAATGACCAGTAAGGAAAGTTAGAAAATTTCATCATCATCATCATCATCATTACCCAATTTTCCACTACCCCATCAGGAATATAGGGGCCCTGGGCTAGGCTTTTCAGTCTAGACATTTAAGGCGAGTATTGTCATTCACCCCTGAGTGGCAACATGTGAGCAAAAACCCCAACCGTCCCTCAGATTTAAACCTTTATGGGCCACATCTGGTTAGAGCATCTTACTCACTAGACCACCAGGCGTCAAAAAATTTGCCTGTCACACGGCTGTATTCTGAATGGCATTGGAGGCTTTGCAGCACCGTATACTAAGTGATTTGTTGATTTTTCCTGCATTTCATACCTTAGCATTCTCTCGCACATTAATTACTCTGTATCACTTTAATATTGATATAGTTTGCATCAGTGACTTACAAGAGGGACTGAGGCACAATATGCAGAACTAATAGCAAAGAAAGTTGTGTTATAAAGTCTCCAAAATACTCAGAATACCACCCATAACCTCTAAAAGCCTTTACCCACTAACTGATAACTGGTAAGGAAGATAAAATAGTAATGCGCCTTACAACTATACTATGGTAACAACATGTATGTCCATTTTCACGGCTTATGCTCACTCTTCACACCAGAAACTGACAGTGTGTAATTTCTGTCTGATGAGTAATAACAACAACAATAATAATAATAATAATAATAATAATAATAATAACAATAATAATAATAATAAGCATCATCATCATCATCATTATCATCATCATCATCATCATCAGCCTGACCACTTTTCCCACCCAAGGTTGGGGTGAGGCAGGGTTGTACAGTAATAATGCTTATGGAGTGCAACTGACTATTTCCTGTACCCAAATTTTTGCTACTACAAACTAACAGTGGAAAGACTGTCAATGCCTAACTTAATCCTTTGGAGGTAAAATGCAACTACTCCACTAATCCATTCAGTATGACGACATCTTTTTTCTAATTTTGGTTGCCATTACATTATATAAATTACCTTGTGGGAGACTTCTTTAGTGAAGAAGTTAAGCAAGAGAGTAGGGCGATAAGTAGGATGGCTAATCCCTCCAATAAGCATTAATTTAAGCTGTCTTCCTCCTTCCAGAATATATGTAAATATTCCTCAGTGTACCTCCATATCTACAACCCTACCTTGCTACTGTCCTGGCCTTATCCACATTGCTTTAAGTACATTAATTGTGCCATGGGGATAATGTGTGTACTTTCATGAGCAAAAGTTTGCCGACAGGCTTCTGCCAGCAATGGGTCCTGACTTTCATATTTCTCAGTTCTCCCTTAACATAAGTAAGCATCCTTCCTTCACATAAACTTTTGCTGTGCTTTTTACATTCACATGCTGATAATATTTTATGTAATATCATTTAGATTATCCTTCATTTCTCATACTCTTTTGCTTGGTACTTCATACTGCTATCACATAATAATTTCATACAGCATCCCCCATCGCCACATCCAGCAGGGAAGTGCCAGTCAACTTTTGATCATGATAGTAACTTACTGTTGTCTTTGGTTCTCACACACATTCCTAATTTTTATACACCCAAGGAATATAAGCTGTAGTTAATAAAGTAGTTCTACTTTTTAAAGAAACATGATGTCAATAAAGTACTAAAAATAAATTAATTACTGCATAGCCCATTAAAAAGAGAAGAAGAAAAATTGTATACAGTACTTCCCTTTCCAACAGATGAATGTAAAAAGAGAAAGTAGAAACAATTATTCTGAGGTAAAAAAAACAGCCCATATATCCCAAGGTGATCATATTTAGGAAAATGCAAACTGAAACAGAAATGAGGTACCATACATCACACTGAAGAAAATTAAATCACACACGAATGATGAATGAGTCTTACTGATCAAGTATGCAAAACTTTTCTTTCATTTTTATTTCTCTGCATACAAACACTGACCATTTATGTACTACAGACTAATTCACAGTATTCAAGTTCAAATATATTTTAATTAGACATTTTGTTAAGCTTTAATTATATTTTGTGGGAGGCTAAACAAATCTGAATGTGCCATCATCATCATCATTATCATCATCCTGACCTTTTTTTCTCATCCAAGGATGTAACACTTTCATTATCATCATTATTTTTTTTTCCCCATCTAAAGAAGTAACACATTTCTGATTCTTTGGAACCTATTTATTTTATATGTAAAATAGTTTCATGTCAGTTTTTGCTGTCATGCACATTCGTCATTACTTATTACCATGTTATGTGTATTAAATTAGTATCCTAAGGTACCTACTCCTATATACACCAGCATTTTAAACCCTTCAATCTAGTCACATATTTTCCACTTCATTCTTCCTACTCACAGACAGTTTTATTCAGACTGGGAGAAGCTTTTTTGAGCTGAAGGGGTTATATATAGCCTTCCTTAACCCATTCACTACTTGATATCTCCCCAAAGATGAATAAAAATTATCTAGCAGAAGCAAGAGTTAGACACAAATGACATCCTACAAGTGAAGAGGATGACCCATTAAATCCACTGACAAAAATATTTTTCTATTTTATTCATGCTATCACCAAACGATTTTATTCAGTTTAGGAAGGGTCTGTAGCAGTAGTGAAGGGGTTAATGAAGGATATATCTATCCACTCCATATTGAAAGAGTCTCTCTAAAGCTCGACAAAAACTGTCTGGAGGTAGCACGAATGTAAAGGGGAAAATGTGATCTGGGTGAAGGGGTTAATACATAATGCTTTGCTGCCTGAGTCTCTATACAGTCATTCCAATGGAGGTTTAATAATTTAAGAAATGGATCAAATATATTCTAGGTATGTACAGATGCGGCAGACGGCCCCTTCCATGTAACTGGTAGTAGGTTAAGTAATAATGGCTGAATTATTAACACTGAGTGTGTGAGGGTGTAGATCCTTGATATTTGATGATCATTTTTGCAACACTTATAAATGTTACTGTCCTTTCACCTTAACTTGGCCCAGATGCTTCCTCTACTCCAGCTTATTTCATGTAGCCCAGTGGGAAAATAAGATAATACTATGGCTCCACATCCTTTTCACAGCACTTCTTCATGACTGGCATCATGTTTTAGTTTTAATTTATTGTCACAAATATGTATTCAAGATAGAGTGAAGGCAATTTTAGGCCAAGTTAGAATAACAGTAGTAAAGATATGATCAGTCTGCATCCCAAAATACAATGTACTGAGCAATGATACAGAAGGGTGACATATGCTGCCATCATCACATGCGTCAGAACCTATCCTAAAAAACTGAGAGCTTGGCCACACCTTCACACAATCAGTTTTAATACAACCCTAAGTGAGGATATTTGCAAACCACAACATTAGAGCTAACAAAGGTGTACTTGTATCATATAATATATTCACTGTTTTATCACCATCTTTCAGATACAGTATGTATGTTAGTTGTTGTAACTAAAACTAATTCATTAACTACACAACTGAAAACAGACCTGATTTAATAAAACTGACATTCAGAAGAGATAATAAGTGCATCTTTTACAAATCACAGTTTACATCGGAAAATTGCATCAGAACAACACCAGAATTCTCAGAGTTCTAGTTTAACATATCACCTGAATATTGTACTACAAAACAAGTTCCATATACACCACTGGTATTACCATAACTGGAAGTTCAGTTTACTTTTAAATCCTGGCATGATACAAGTACACTTCATTTGGCTCCACAGTTCCCAGTGAGACTAGCATTTGGGGCCTTAGCCGTAGTAATATTACACACATAAAAAAAAGAAACAAATCTACAAAGGTGTGCCAAGAGCAAAGAGACACCAATTCTTATCTATACAGACTTCATACAGTATAGAACAATGGGAAGAGTGTGGCACATAATGGAGTCAGTACTGAGTTAGGAACAAAAAGTTTTCCATCACATTCTGGGTGGTGAATATGTACAGATTCGCGTATTCTGTCACTCTGGGGTGCGGTGGGCTAAAAGGGTTCATTAAATATGCCACTTGTGTTCTTCCACCCATATACATATAAATTATGATTACAAATATGATTACACATATTGTACAGATAATCACATCACCAATCATCAGTTCTTCCAGTGCAGATGCTGGCATGTCCTGAAGTTATCATGACACCTGTAGGAGCCGAGTGAAGGAGGAGTGCGTGGATGAGAGCGAGGATGAGGAGGAGTGAATGGAGTCTCCCTCACGGACACAGTGTCGCAGGTTGCCAAAATCAGGACACGACTCGAAGGCAGAGGTCGGTGCCGGCTTGTGCGAGTCCAGTGCCCCACATGAGTATCGATTCAGAGATTTATCTCGGGATGGCTGTGGCCTTGTCCCCCTCAGCCGAACCAGCTGCAGTTCTGGCACCAAGGCAGCCATTGTCTCCGTGCCCTCAGATGTGGCCGAGGGTCTAGGCAGGCCAGGGCAAGACCTGGCACGATACAGACCCTCCTCACCTGGGAACGGTGGCTCACTACGTGCTCGGCTACACCCTTGGCCGGCCTCAGGGCATCGGCGTGAGGAATTAGCCCCTGCTTTTCTCCCAGCCTTTACTGCTGTCTTATCATCTTCTTCTAAGGTTGTAACGATGATGTGTGTAGTGGGGGCACTGGGACTCTTACTACTACTGCTGCTGCTGCTGCTGCTGCTGCCGCCTCCACCTCCGCTACTATTGCTGCTGCTACTGCTGGTAGTGCTACAGGGGCTGCCTATGCTGCTGATCCCACTGTCGGATGATGCATCACTCCTGCCCAGAAGTCGTATACGAGAGGACATTGCAGCCGTTCGTCTGCGTAATTCCCCCATCTCTGAGTCCAGCAGCTGCTCCACATCTCGTAGCAGCTCCTGGGCCCTCCGCACTCCTACAGACACACAGGCACGTCATCACACAATATTAGATTATACAGCAAGTTCCAGGAAATGCATAAAAAATTCATTAGGTTATTCTCGACTTAATTTTCAGTACTAAATGCTATATCAATATAGGTCCAATTCTCAACCATTATGAAGCCACAATTACTAATGACCTTATGGGTGAATTATGAGGGTCATTTTCACACAGAAAGTCATCATTAACTGTCACTAGGTAATGGCTGAAAATGAGACCTACATTGATATAGCTTTTATTTCTCAAAATTAGCCCAGGAATAATCTCTGGTAGCTTCTTACACATTTCCTTAGACACCCTGTATGATACTGGTTTTAATTAAGAGAAAATTGTACTATGTGTGAATACTAGTGTAATGACTGCAGTAGTAATAATAATAATAATAATAATAATAATAATAATAAAAACAATATTTCTGTACTTTGAGTATAGTCAGTATATTATCAGCAAATAAAATGAAGTAATAACATGTGGAAGAACTTCATACACAAAGGCAATTTTTTACATAAATAATACACGTACTGTGCCAGCATCAAAACTGTAATGCAAAATTTTAGCCATCATAAACTCATACTCAAATTAAAAACTGATATTACTAATGCAATGTTTATAAAGTAAATGGTTTAAGAAACTTTGAGTGCATACCAAGATACCAAATCCACCTCACCAATAAAAAAAATACTGCAAATACCAAGAAAATGCAATACAATACTCTACTCCTTGTGTTAACCCTTAAACTTCATAAGAGGTCTGAGTTCCCCCCAAAACAATATGAATTCGCAATCTTAATAAGGCTGTGCAGTTTCTCCTATGTTGATTATGCTCAACCTGCTTTGTAAAAATTGGAATATTTTGTAGTCATAACCCTTCATATCTAGGAAGCGACTTTTAAAATTTAATTCTTGCTATCTCCAGACAATTTTATTCAGCACAGGAGAGATCTTTTCACCTGGTGTGGTGGGATTTGATAATGGCTTCTTTTATCCCTTCACTACTTGAGACCTCCCGTAAACCACACCAATTTGTCTACTTTATAGCCAGAGGAAGAAAAGTAAAATGACATCACCGTACTGAAGGGTTACTGTAGCCCTGAAACCTCAGAGGGTAACATACAAAGTGGCCTGTGAATAGCATTCCACTAGAAACTCACTGGGCAGTCCCTTCTGTGTTATGGGGATGGCTCAGTCAGCTGGTGTGGGCATGGGTGTGGCAGCGGGAGTAGGAAATGAATAAATGATGCAGGGTACATACTGGTTTAAGTGAGTTTTCCCCACAACACACGAAAAATAACCCAGCGGAGTGGAAGTGGAGTGTTATATAAGGGCCATCCTAGATATAAATCACCTGGCTCTAGTTAATGCTAGATGAATTTACTCAATGGAAGAGCTTCCTGAGGTTTGAGAGTTGGTCAGCTTATACTAATTTTATTGTAACTTGGCTCAGATTTTCATCCTTTTGCAATTTATTTCATGTGGTTTAGTGACAGAAAAAAACAATGCTATGGCTGTAAATCCTTTCCACAGCATTTCTAAATGACTTGCATCAAATGGTAATCTATTTTGCAGCTCAGTATTCAAGATGGAGAGATAATGAACTTGCCAAGACGGGAGTGTGAAGGAAGTTTAAGGGTTAATTCGATAAGACCCGCTACCATTACCGTACGGCGTGACCACAACAACAACAATCCCTGGCGTGCGCTGCAGTGCTGTGACTCACAAGCCCCACACTCGCATCTGATCTTAAGTGAACTATGCCCAGTTTTACTTAACAAATGAAAAATCACCATACATATTCCATACAGTACAGTACAATAATTTATTCTTATATTTGCAATTACAGTATCTAAGTTTCAATAATCAGTTCAAAATGAACACTATTCTATAGCTTTACAGATGGTCCCCTACTTATGAACATGTTATGTTCCAAGAAACTGCTTGTAATTTGAAAAGTCAATAATGCATTTAATACACCTAACCAACTACCATAAACACCATAGCCTTGTCAGGCCTACCTTAAATGTGCTTAGAACACTTACTTTAGCCTATAGCTGGGCAAAATCATTAACACAATGCCTATTTTATAATAAAGTTTTGAATATTTCATGTTATTTACTGAACTCTGAAGTATGGTTTCTACGTTTGTTAGGTCAAAAAATCGTAAGTCGACCATTCATAAGCAAGGAACCACCTATATTTCTGTATCTGCCAAAGCCTAAGTACAATTAACCCCATGATTTCAATAGTCTTTTTTATTTTATTCTTACTGTTGTTTGATAATTTCACTGAGTTTACGGGTGCTGGAGAGGGATGTCTTCATGTGGTGGCACTAATATAAGCAGGATGCTCACCTGCCTAGTTATAACTGTCCCTCAACTGCTTCCCTATCCCTCAAAAGGAGGATAGTGAACTGCAGGATAAAAGTAGTTTCAGCCCACAGTCCACTAGGTTCGTGTTCCAGATAAACCTGGCGCTGCAGGTACTACTGAGTTGAGAGGAGCTCTGTAGCAGTGAAGGGCTTAATGAAGGATACATTTGACCCCTTCAGTTCAGATCATCTCTTCTAAGCTGAATAAAACTGGCTGAAGGTGGCAGAATAAAATAAATGAAGACGTCACTGGATTTAAGGGGCTAATTCTATAATTGTTATGGCACTGATGTCAGTCACATTCCCATTAATAAATAAACATGCAACAGGTACTGGACTTTAAAAAAAATAAAAAAAATAAAAAAAAGTATATCTACTGTACTGTTGCCTCAACTTTAACTTTAGGACTACATATTACTGTAAACTTAAAACTGGTTACAAATAATCAATACAGTGTTTTAAAAAGTGACATTGTATTATAAACATATACACTACAGAACTTTACAAGATCATGGAAATTTAAGTGATTCCAGAACTTTAATCACACAGTACATCAAAATCACATAAAAAAAAAAAAAAAATCCCTTAGCATCAAATACATACTGAATTAAATAACTTCTTGGATTTTACTGAATTTACCAGGGTATTATGAAACTTATATACTGTATGTATATTCTGAATTATGGTTGCAACTCACTTCTGATCTGATGCGGGTGAGAGATTAGTTCTTAGTTGGTCAATCTACAGTTTTAGATGGTTATTGGTAGCCAAGAGAGAAGTCCCATGTGTGTTTAGAAAGTAAGGTGTGTGGTGCATCAGCTGAAGTGAGTAGTGTTTATGTATGGTAGAGTACAATATTTATTATTTATCAGAAATTTAAGTTTATGTATAGTTAAGGTACAATTTTTATGCTTTCTTTATCTGAAATCAAATGAACTACTGCTGTGAACAGTAAGCTGACTCTCTGATTTTATATTCTTAAGAAATCTGCCATCTTTATTATACTGTATTCATTTATAAAAAAAATTCAAAACTTTAATTATGACATAAGAACCTACTGTTACAGAGGAAGGAGTATTCATACTTTTAACCCCATCACCGGTTGTTGAAATGGTTTGCTAGTATAAGTAGGGGTTAAGGAGGTAACTCTGGTTTGACAATGTGATAAACACTGTACAGCTGATATCCTAAGTCCTTTTGTCTCTCCTTTTCTCTCCACTGGGTCTCAAAATCAGTCTGATGAATCTGCCTATAGGAATGACTTTATCTGGTCACAAACCAGTGTTATGAGTGTCAGCTACTGCAGATTCACCACAGTGATTTTCAAAGTTCGTAGAAAGAGGAGCAAGAGATGTGAAAGAGCTTTTGATGTTAACTGTAGGCTACAATGTTACACTGTCATGGTTAACGAGGAGATGGCTGCTTTAGAATATAAAAAATGCTTTATTGTGATGTATAAACATGTAATAACTGAGTGAGGTGACGGAAGGTGAGATTTTATGTGAGAATACAAGAGACAGTATAAGTGCATTGAAAGGTGCATGATAAGAGAGTGTTAAGGTGTGTGAAGTGCAGAGAAAGAGACATGGTTCTTCTAAAAAATACAAAAGTCTGTAAGAAACCGAGGACCCAGAATAATGAAGGCCAAATCCAACTTTACAGAGTGTTTCGTTCTTGCTCATCCAAGGTAGAGTCATTTGCTGTGTTAACTTAGGAAAGCAAATAATACTGTATTCTGCATTATTTATCCCAGCTCATTTCTTGAATGCAATACTATGGTGCTGAATACGGTGAACATCATACACACTGCAACTGTTTAAACTGACTTATAAGATCAACAGCGCAAGCTGATGAGAACATTTACAATCACACAAATGGGAATTTCTCAGAGTACCATACTGAATACTGTATGAAGCTGTGTGTGTACATGAGGTATTTGTGCTTTGATTGTACTGTATGTACCTGTTTATCCTGATTGTCAAAAATTTGGAGAAGAAAAAGTCATACAAACAAAAAATCATGGGTAAGCACAAAATACAGTTCAATTCAAAGGGTATTAGACTCCCAAAGTCAGTGATATTATTTTCAGTTAATTCTTGCTACAGGATTTACGAATGATTTTTTTACATTTCAGGAAAGGCTTCTCATACTGAAGAGGTAAATGAATGCTAGATCTAATTCCTCAAGTTCGGAAAGTCTCTCCTGAGGTGAATGGAATCATCTGAAGTTAGCAAGAATGAATGAAAATAATGACCGCCAGATTCAGCGGATCAAAAACTAAAATTTAGTTAACAACAATGCAATCAGAGAAATCAGAGGGATAAATGTTTGTTGTGGAAGTTAACAGATCCAAAACTGAATCTACCTTGGTTTGAGCGAGCAGAAGGAAGTCAGTTTGTTGAGCCTAGACTTGCAGCCTACCTCAAGGTTCGGGGCTGATCCCTCTTCACCCGCTCCTTAAGGCCTAGTCTCGGTGAGAGGGAAGAGACTTAGCAGGGGTTAGGAAGACTGTGCTCTTTATTTAGCAAATCCAGGACATGCTGTACAAATGATGTGGAAACTGATCATGTCAGCTCATGTGCCACAGTTCCTGCTATTTTCTAATCTTGCTGCGGGCTAGAATACTGTTGAAGCCAGGATTACACTGAACCATGACCTGTTGCTGATGGTCCGGAGTTTTTCTAGATTGCAATAGTAACTACAGAAGTGTAGCTAGGGCATACAAAATGGAGTGGCCAAGTCTAATTATCAGATGGCCAAAGAAGAACTCTTCAGGGGGTCTAGCAGTAGTCCCCAAGAAATTTTGGGTGGCCAGACAAACTTCTGGAGTAACCCCCACCACAAACTGTTCCCTGTGTTGTTTAGTGACACTTTGATCTACTATCTCAACACCAGACAACAGTTCTTTATTCAGCGAGAATCTGTGGACATGACTTCCATCCAACCATGAATAAGATTATGGGGCACACTGGAGTAGGATTATGGGGCAACCAGAATATTTGATCCATGAGTGTACACGAGGTATGTGGGAAGTTACGGTCACATGAACGTGGCACAAAGACACTGATGGAGTAAGCCGGTTGATACTGAGCCAATCCACCTCCCGAATGAACTTGTTGCTATGTATCAACATTTAGCCAACTGGTATGGAGAATTAACAACATCTATTCAGTACCACATACTCAACTCTCTCATACACCTCTTGACAGCAAAATGTTGTTTCTCTACTCTTTAAGCTAGGAACATTATGCTACCTTTATTTTAGTTACTGCCAATTATTTCATTCAAATTAAGTGGTGCTTCTATTAATCAGGGGGTTAACAAAGGCTTTTACTCCAAAGGTATTTTATGAAAATATTGATGGCATTCTTTTTCTATCAGTCAGATTAAGAAAATGTAATGCTTATATACTTCTTGTGCCTTTTTTGGTGTACAGTACTGTATTCCCACTATAACATCCAACTTACAGAATTTTACCAGTTTTGCTGTTTTTATTTTGAATTAATTCATATTTATTAAACATTATAATTCATTTGTTTACTCTGTCCTGGATTAGCTTATAGTTTTTTCTTTCATCTAACCAACCTGTCCACCATTGTTAATACTGTACCTGTATACATCATGTTAACACTTATGTTAATCAGTGACTGGTGTTTGCTTAACCTGGATTCAATCAATGTATTAGCTGCCTGTGCCATATAATTAACTGTGTCCTCTTCTAAGTATCCCTTTCACTAGGATGACATATTCATCATATTATTCTTATTACCACCCAAAGAGTTATACACATAGCTCTAGGGAGATCTTTAACGGTGGAGAACCATAACCCCTTCAATCTCATGATGTCTTTTTCATTTTAAACTTGCCGCCTCTAAACCATTATACTCAGTTTTGGAAAGCTTTTCACATACCAGAGGTCAAACATAGCCTTCATTAACCCCTTCACTAGAGGAGGTTTCCTAAAGCTAAATAATAATTATCATTTGGAGGTAGCAAGAATCTCCTCATCATCATTCAGACCTCTTTTCCCATCCTAGGATGGAGTGAGGTAGGATCCAGAGAGCAAGAAATAAACTTGATAATAACAGAAACTAGAGTAGGAAAAAAAAATTGACAGAAGTAAAAACTAGCTAAAGTCTGCCCAAATGAATGAGCAACACTCTCATTCATTCACCATTCAAGCCCCTGGAATTCCAACTGAAAATATATCATCAGATTTAAGGGGTCAATGGAGACTGGTTCTATTCCCTTCAGAGTAAGGGTATTTTCCAAACTAAAAATTGTATGGAAATAACAAAATAAATAAATAAATAATAAATAGAAACTGTCATCACAGTGAAAAGGTTAAGTATACCTATGGAGAATGTGCTATTTTAATCATCTACTTTTTATATATTAATCTAACAATCTTACTTCATATTTACAAATCATTACATTATCACCATAATCATCATCATCATCATCATCATCATCATCATCCAATTCACAGGCTGCATAATTTCATTCCTATTTTCAGGTTGACTATTCCAAGGTTTAGATTATTATCAAAATCTTGGGACATATTCTGAATATTCAAAATTAAACAAAAACTACAACGTTTTTTCTTAATAAATAATCTGTGTATCAGTCATCTAAACCCCCCTTTTTTTTCCTGATGATATATTTTTCATATTTTACTTTTACTGATGAGACATTTGCTTCACTACGGAGAGTCCTCCATGGTACAGTTCATTCATTTTAACCTGGTGGAGATTTCTGTCCGTTGGACCTTATTTCACATTACTCAGTGGCTACAACACAGCATTCAAGAAGAACAGATGGCAATTTTGGACCAAGTTAGAATAAAAACAGCAGAGTAATGGAGGGGTCAATGAAACTTATATCTAACCTCCTGACTTTGAATAGCCCCTCCTATACTGAATACAGTATATACCATAGTAATTATTTGGAAGCTGCAAGAATATACAATACTGTACTAAAAAATACATGACCATATTCAAGGGGTTCAATCTATCTATCTATCTATTGCCAGATGCCATAATCCCGTAAGGGGTGGCCATTTGACTTTGAGTTATTTGTTTTACGGGGAGGGGCACTAACCCTCCATCAACACACTTGCTGGCATGTAGGGAGCAAGTATGATTTGGTTATATGGTTACCACCCAGCATTGTAAATGGTTTCTTGGCTTACAGGAAACCATTTGGCTTGTCAATGTAAAGCCACCTGTAAAGGAAAGAGAAGCAATAAGAAGTGACAGGAAAGATGGGAGAAATAGGAAGAGGTGAGGGCAGGCACAGAAAAAGAATGTTAAAGGCTAAGGATGAAGTAGGCAGCACTACATCAAGTGAGTGGATGATGTATCACTAATTTCTTCCAATTATCCTACCTGTATACTGCATCAAATTTTTGGAATATCTATTTCATCCTTATATTTAATCATCAATGTGGTAATGAGTCTGATAAGATAGAACTGAACAAATCCTGACCCTTTGATCAGTGAAGCTTATCATATCAACAATTTTTAGCCATTTAGGGGTCATGTCAGCACTTTTCATAATCACACACGACTTTTCTTTCATGCATAACATAAACTATTATCAGAGGAAAAAAAAACAAGCGACAGCAAAGACATATAGAAATGCTTGTTGATATCAGTAATTATCAACACTTATCATGCACTTCTCACAGGGTTAATAATTCCCCAGGTTAATCCAACTCCATCAGCCTCTATTGTTACACTGCCATGATCGATTTCACTGTAATCAACCAATCAATCAACATCTGCCTACTCTCGCAAACAGGAAAACCTGAGTCTTACTTCTCACAGGCCATAACTTATATCCTTGTGCTGCGATGAGGTGGAAAATTAAGTATGTACAGTATATAGTTAGTGAGTCCTAAATACAAGCTGCATGTTCAGCCCCTTCACTACAGGGTCTTATTTAAGCTGAACAAAATCATCTGGCAATAAAGCCAGTCCTTATTGAGAGTCTGGGATAATTTGCATGATACCACATCTTTCTCCATACAACTGTTACTCTAAACTGGGAGAACTGGCAAATCAGTTTACAGGTAGCAATAGAAAGGCTCTGTATGGGTCACCATCATTTTACAACTGACCATTATGCAATGGTTCGTTTAAATGATCTCATTTTAGCATATTTTTTTTTTATATATAATCACCATATTGTCTCATACAATCACTATGATCCCCTACAAAGAACCATTTTTTTTTATATATGACCACCAATTTCACCTATATGATTGCTACAACCCCTATGTTCAATATATAATCAACTGTTATCTGACTGGTTTTGCATGAACGTAACTTGACTGCATAGTATGGCTGACCTGTACTGTATAAATACAGCACTGTATACAAAGGCACCCTCATAGTGAAGGGGTTAAAATACATTCTCTGTAGCCCTAATACAAATAACCTAACCCTGGATTTGTCTTAAATGTACAGTGTTCCACACATACTGCTTCTCCTCCCAGCCACTCACCTGTGCCTATGGTGATGGGCTGCCGAGGGGGTGTCCATTGATGTGGCTCCACCTCACAGCTCCTCCTCTTCTCCTCATTCTCCTCCACACTACTTCCCCGACTCTTCCTCTTCTCTGGGGTCATGCGCTTTTCCGGAGATGCCCTGGGGTCGGCTGGGGGTGTGGGGGCAGAAGGGGATGAGGGAACATGGGTTTTGAGGGGTTCAGCACTGGGGGAGGGCAGGGTTTGGGACACAATGGATGGGGTGACTTGGAGGCGTAAATCCCTCGGCCGCTCCTTAGGCCGTGGCACACCTGGGGGGCAGAGTAAATAAAGGTAAACATTGTTATCATCATCGTCATCACCATCACTGACATCTTCATTGCCATCATCACTATCATTATCATTACCATCATCATAACTATTTTCCTCTAAAATAAAACTGAGATGGGAGGGATCCAGAAAGGAGAATAGGAAAGCAGTAAAGTAGGATCATCATGGTGTAATCAAATCTATCAGATAACAACTGCAGGAAAATACACAGCAATGTTATTACTCATCACTACAAAAATTTGCCTTGGAGAACATATATGGGTTAAAAGCAGTGTGAGCTGACAAACAACTATAGTTGTGTTTGACCGTAGAAAACACATTAAAACTAACAAAAAATGAGTGTGGGTGCATCATCCAATATTGTTCAAATTTTATACAACAAAGAAGCTGGAGTGAATGAACTAAACAATAAAAAACACCTGCACTGCTTATATGGTTGTTATATTAATTAACATAGACTGTTTCAAAATCTGTCAAATAAAAAAGACACTGTAATATAATGCTATTTATCCAAACATTCCTCTATACCAAGCAAATAAAGGATGCAGAGCTGTAGCATTGTCCTTTTCTGCCACCGACCTGTATGAATTAATGTGTAAAAGGATGAAAATCTTGGGCAAGTTAGTGTAAAAGATCTATGGTGAAATGGCATCACTCCCATCAGGTTCATGCATTAGTGGATACATATGTCTTTTCCAGACACTTTTAGCCCTAAATCTACATCATAAAACAGCTACAGTATTTAATCCCTCAAATCCACGTGATTTCTTGCCCTATTCTTGCTGCCACCAGATACTGTAATTTTATACAACTTGGCCAAGGCCTCTTGTACTGAAGGAGCTTATAAAGGCTATATTTAACCCATCCATTTGAGAATCTAACCTAAGCTGAGTAAAATTATCCTGAGATGTTAAGAATAAAATTTTAAAATGATGTCCTCAGGCTCAAAAAGCTAAAAGTACTGTACAATACACCAATAAATCAAGGAAATTATGAGTCTATCAGGATCGGTGTGAATTTTAGGTACCTTAGCTTCTATTATCACATCCCTATTACAAAACACAAATCACTTGAAATTATGTCTAAATCATGGAAGAATATATCTGTACAGTGTTCTCCATCAATCATACTGTCCCCTACGAGGCCCTAAGCATGCATTTTCCCTCTAATTGTGCATTCCTTTGGGAGGTTATATCATATCCACTATCATTTCAGTTAAATTAACTTATTTCCTTGCAATCATTACTGACATTAACCAATTCCCAGGTTAATAAGTGCTCGTGAGTGATGTCTTCATACAGTGGCACCAATATGACCAGGTAGTGGAGGTGCCTGGTTATAAAAACATCCTTGTCACTTCCCCTTCCTCCAAAGGAGGATGGTGGGCTACAGAAGGGCAACTTCATTCTGCAGTCCACTGGGTTCACACTTCATATGAACCTGGGGCTGCAACTACTACTGCTACAGTACAACCATGAAAAGGTGGACAGACATGAATTTTCACACCCGTCTGTCAAAAAAAAAAAAAAAAAAAGTTAACATTTTTCAGGGCAGGAACTCAGAACTCCCAATTAGGAAGTACAGATTTAGATGATGGAAGGATGTAAAATACTCATTTCAAATTGTAACCTGCAGCAGAATTATTGTCGGACCAAAACAAGGCCACAGAAAAGGGAGGGCTACACCAAAATCAGTTTTTTCAACAAATCAAAAATATCTGATGCTGAACAAGAAAATTCATCACAATAATCATAAATGTATACAGTATTGTTATTGTTGTTGTTGTTATGGGCCCCAGGCTAATTTGAATGTGAAACAGGGGGACTACAAGCTGAAGTTACCCTTTTCCTGCAGTTTACCATCCTCATTTTCGGAGATAAGGAGGGAGTTCCGGGACATTTGTATGACCAGGCAGGCTATATCAGTGTCACCACATGAAGGCATTCCTCTCCAGCATCTAATCATAACTTCATAAACCACAAAAAAAAACAATCACAAAGCTATAGGATGTAATGAGCCCACATTTAATAAACACAACCAATACAAGTCTACCACAGCTACAATGGTGAGACTTCCAACATAGCTTAGGCAGGGCAAATTATTCACGAGAAGCCATTATTTTTGTGACTTGTTAGCTATGACAAACGGCAAGTCTGTGGTTTGTATTCCTGCTGATTAAGGAGGATTTCTATCATGTCTTCCTTGGTGATTAATTCTGCATACTACACCTCACTACTATCTCGTGTGTCACATATGTCTCTGCATTACTAACACTGGCAGAATAAATGCTATATGTGAGAATAATGACCACTTCAATCAAATGACCTTTTTTTTCTTCATCATCATCCAGACCTCCTTTCCCACCTTAGGGCAGGATGTGGAGTAGCAATGTCCAGACAGCCTATGTCTGCCCAATTCAATGGGCCATGCTTCCATTCACTCACTATTCCATTTTTTTTCTTATTATTGTTATTTCTATGTGATTTTACTTACTTTTTGTACTTGATATTTCTTGGTAATTTTATTCACCTTAACACGGACATTTTTTTACTGGAGGAGTTAGATAATAGCCTTCATTAACCCTTACAGACCCAGATGTATCCATTAATCTGAACAAAGTCTCCTAATGGTAGAAAAAAATACGTCTCAGAATCAAGGGGTTACTGTGCCATATGCACAAATTAAGTAGCAAGGAAGACATGTTATAAACCCTCCTGATAACAAGAATATGGGCATAAGACTGAAATATGGCAATGAGCAACGTATATCTAAGGGCACCGGGATTATGACGTCACTGGCTGTGGTGAAAGCCGGTTTGTTGACGAGATGAGGAACTGAAGCAACGCAGAGAAGCCAGCAACTTGAGCTACCAAAGCCAACACAGCATACTATAACCAGCAAAGTTCACCGACAATCCCTTGCCAACACTGTGTCCTGCCCTCTATATTTCTAATATCTCCCCAAATGTCAGAGTATCCTTCCTTTTCATACCTCCCTCAACATCAGAGAGCATCCTTTTATCTCTTACACCATTGGTGTGTACTTTACACTGTTAGCAAAAAAATATTACATGTAACACTATCAGAGAGTATGCTTCTTTCTTATATAATTTTTTTTGCATGCTTCATATTACTATCACATAAACAGATTTCATGTAACATCATCTATTGTCACAGCCAGCAGGGAAGTTTCAGTAAACATTTGATGGTTACAGTACAGTAAAACCCAGGTTATAAACCATCCTCTGCTGAACTCCACACTTCCAGCTCAGTCACAGCACAACTGTACATCAATGAATACTTAGGTCAGTTCGTGGCTCATGTAATGCCACTCAGGGATGAGTGAGGCTGGTCACTCTCATCTTAAATGTCAGGACCAATCTGCTTTGCCCAGGACTCCTACGCTCCTCTTGGGCAACGTAGGATTGGATGATGGATGGATGGATGGACAATATAATTGGTTCTAACATTTTTTGCTGTTCACAGCAGTTTCAAACAGCTGTAGTGCACTCTTGTTTACACTCACTTGTCAACCAGACAGTATCTCAACATAACCATTTATTAATATTTTTTACCTCGGCAACAAGACATGAAGACATGACCAGCCAGCTTTAATATTCTATTCCAGATAATGCCTGAAGGTTTTATTAAGCTGGGAGTGTCATAGGAGCCTGAGTGTTAATATGAGGGCAGCAGAGGCATCATAATAACAATGGACCAAGTACAACCTGAGTGAGTCTGTGTGTGTGTCAGCCAATGAATGACCACAGTGGAACATTCAGGTTCAGCCCACACCCTTGCATTCCTTATCTCTCTCTTTTATATACATCTATGTACAAAATTCATACTTCAAAAATTCATATTTTGAGATTCAAGACTCTGAAGAAAAATCAGAAGTAACTAAAAATTGCATACATATTACTGTACTTTATATGTAAAATAGGCAATGAAATCATGATATGGTATAAATACTAAGTGATATCTAATGCCCATTCAAGGAACTTTATAATTTATATGTGTTTTATTATACAGCATTAATGTACAGCATTTCAAAAGCAATACTTGTATTTACAACTTATACAATGACATGACAAGGAATTTACAGAAAGAAAAAAAAATGAATATAAGTTTGCAACACTATATATATATGAAATTGTAGCTTAATACTGTTACAGAGAGATAGATGGATAAACAGATAGAAAGACAGAGAGAGAGAGATATGGGTAAAGCAGGTGTGGGTGAACCTGCCCCCACTGTCCAGTACCAGAGTAGATCCACCGGCTCGGATCATGAGTAGTTGACACGATGGTGGTGGTGGTGTGAGGGTGAGGGGACGCCACCGCCTCTCAACACAACACCACTTCCACTCAACCGCCCTGAAAGCACCCACCCATGAGGCCAACAATGACGAAGTTGTTGTTGTTGCTGTTGTGGCCCCAGGTTCTTCTGGATGTGAACCAAATGGACTGCAGGCTGAAGCTGCCCATCTCCTGCAGTGCACCTATCCTCCATTCAGGAGATACGGAGAAAGCTGCAGGACATTTACCGTATATGACTGGGCAACATAGCTGCCTGATTATATTGGTGCTACCACATGAAGGCATCCCTCTCCAGCATCAGTGATAAGATACAACATGTGTATTATGTTGCATTAGGATTTTCTCCAATCCCTTCTGTACTGTGAATGCTAAGTCTGTCAACAGCCTTCCACATTGTGTTACTTTTACTTGGTCCCATTAGCTTTTGATTAAATGTGTACAGTTGCAGACAAGAATTACAATCTAAGTTTTAGCTGAAAAACTGTGAAACTCTTAAACAATATTTTGAAAAGTCAATTTGTTTCTGACGATCACATCACTGGGTTTCAAAACTCATTATTCACAGTCTTACTATTCATCATTAAGGAGTGGATCGGTCTTTGTGTTCACAACTGCACAATTAACTCAAGACACTATACTGTTTTTACTTTAACTTGGTCCAAAACTGTCATCTCTCCAACTTGAATGCCAAGTTGTAACGATGGTTTAACACTAGAATTTGATGCTAGTTATGAAGAAACACAGGGAAAAACTTAATGCAGTAGCACTGACTTTTTCTACCACAGATATACATCATATAAGTGGCAAATGGACAAAAATCTGTGCCAAGTCAGAGTAATATGAGTATAGCTATTTCCTAAGCTGACAAACAGAATCTTTAATTACTCAGCATTACAGGCAATAATACTGGTAATTTGTTTATCAGGACTGATTTTTCGTTGTTTATAATATGATGTAATAAAGCTTTGAATAATCAAAATCTGCCATAATACATGCAAATCTACATGTTACAAAATAGGATGCAGTTCATCCCTAAATTTAATCTGACTACATTATTCCAGTTTCCCCCATATCTACCCTCAGCAACCTTGAACCCACTGACTCTAACTCATAAAAGAAATTTCTCTAATTCATTCTTAATTAGCTCTAATTCACATCTAATTTTCCCCAATATGCCCTTACCTCACTCTCATTCCATTATTGTTTTGACTTTAATTCACAACAACATATTCTCTACTTTGTCTAATCACTTCTAATAGGCTCTAATCCAAACCTAAACCAGTATCTAATAATCTATAAAAGTGTAATCATCCAATTCACATTTCATCTAGTTCATATTCACCTCTAATTTCCTTCTACATCCATTCCTCTAATACACCTAAAACAAATCCCATTCTTTATAGAGAACGTGCCAGATTCACGAACGTTATGATCAATTCCCAGTTGTAACTACAATTGTTTCTGCAGGAAGGGCAAGACAAGATAGTGCAGAGGCCTCTCGCATCTTCTGCTATTCCTAGGAAAACAAATCTTCCTTTTCAGAGCAAACTTATTAAAGGTCTTTATTTGATGTTGTTGCTTTACTCTTGTCTCTCTGGCTGAGCAGTCCCAGTGATCGCAGGTAAGCAACTGTGTAGGACCCTAGCACTTCCTTGTGGTAGACCCCCACACCAGGGTCAAACCAGGGTCCTTCCCCACAGTGAGGTGCAGGGAAATACAGGTATGAGAAGGATTGTCTCTTGAGTGGATGCCACAACTGCTTTGCTCCACCCAGGGTACACAGCACCACCATGTGTGGCTTACTTGCCAGTCCATATACTGTACTATTTATTTCAAGCAAGAATGGCAAGGAGGTGAGTGCACAATCTTTCCATGTCAACTTCTTGCAAAATCAAATCTTGCTTATTAAAGGGAATCAATCACAAATATGGTTGAGCATCCTCTATCATCATCCTCTAACGGGCCTAGAACTATCCTCTGCCCATTTTAACTTGGCCTAATTTGCAATCTCTTCATCTTGAATGCTGCACCTTAACAGCATTATCTTATTTTGCCAGTGAGCTATGTGAAATAAAATATGACAAAAATCTCAGCCAAGTTAAGGTGGACAGACTCTAATACTTTTCTCCTACAGAGTGGTAAAGGACCAAACAGCCAATGTTACCTTCACACTCAGGGTCAGGTGAATGTCATAAAAGACTTATCATGCCTGCAAACAACAATGATCAGGAATAAATAAGAAAGAATAGTCAGTATATTAAATAGGCAGTGCAAATGAACAGTGAATACATTAACCACAATGTAATACAAAGTAAGGGATTAATTAATGAATGATAATTATCAGTGAGTGATAAATTAGTCTATAATATAAATGATATGTATGTCACTGCACATTACTGTTCATAGCAAATGAAAAAATTGCAGCTAAAATGTGAAAAACAGCAAAGTTCTTAGACATATAAAATAATGACATTTTCTGACAGACACTGTGTTTGTATCTGCAAATTATTTTCTCATAAGAATTCTTTTTGCAAATAAAGTACATATATATCACCAAACTATCAAAGGACACTTTGAAATAGGGAAGAATTTGAAGAAAGGGAAAATCAGCTTTCATGATAATAGCATATTAAAAACTGACACAATATGACTCAGACTCTGGATATTTAAAAAACAAATTACTATCTGGCATATATGAATTTAACATCAATAATATCAAGTCAAGAGGAAATATGATTACAGAGGCAAAACTTAAAAAAAGGTTGAAGATATAGTAATAACATCTGGTGACTTGAAAGTGACAAAATGTATTGTAGCACATGTTATATCAAAATAACCAAACAGAATGTACAGTACAGCATGATAACAACACCACAATTTATAATGTAAGTCAGGGATAAATAAACAGTCATGTGTTAAAAAAAGAAAATGAAAAAAGAAAAACTACAGAACACAATACCTAATGACAGCAAGATTCACACACAAGCACAGACATTAACCCCATGAATGGCAATTATGTCCTTTTTAGTTTATTCCTGCTGCTTACAGATGATTTATTCAGCATAGGAAAGTTCTCTCATGCTAAAGGAGCTTAATGAGGCATATCTAATGCCTCCTTCTCAAAGAGTCTATCCTAAGCTGAATAAAACAATCAGGAGAAGGCAAATATAAAATGAAGACATCTCCAGGTTCAGTGGAGTAGTAATAATAAGTATTAGTACTGTATTAGTATTGGTAGTAACAGTAACAGTAGTAGTGGTATTTGTGGTAGTAGTTATGACCCCAGGTTCATCTGAAGTGAACCCAGTGGACTGCAGGCTGAAGGTGTCCTCCTCCTACCATCCATTTTCCTCCTTTTAGGGTATTGGGAAGGAACAAATATATTTGTATAAATGGACAGTGGTGCCACCCAGTTATATCAGTGCCACCACATGAAGGCATCCCTCTCCTGCAACTCAGAGGATTAATGGATAAAAAGGAAGTAGAATTCAAAGCTATAACAAGTTATCAAAACGTTAATGAACACTGCCAATCTACAATGTAATCAAACCATCTCACCACAATGCATTACAATAAATGTAGCAATTGCCACAAGACTGCAACATAATTAAACCAAACAATATAAAACACATAGAGAGAAATAAGGACAGGTACAGAAGGATAAAATACAGAAACATGAGCTAGGTACAGTAGCAGCCAATCCTATATAAACCCCTCAAGGTGTGGGGGGCCTGAGGCTAGGCTGCCAAAGTCCACGACACATATGGTTGATGACCAGCTTACTTCCCATGATGGCATGACATAGTCAGGAAACCTCCAGTCACCTCTTAGGGATCAAACCTGTGCAAGACTGTTATTCTGACTGGAGCAACCGAACCACCAGACCACCTGATAAAACTTCATTCCTGACCATTTTCACGAAAGAGCTTCTTCAGAGGAATGAAGAAGTTCAGTGAAGAAAACAGTCATGAACATAGTTTTGTCCCTAGCTTGTATTTCTCTACATCACCCTCTGCACACTGATATCATAATTATTCATAGCAAGATTACGGTAATGCTCATTAACATCTTACAGTTCACAATTCCTACAAAGTTCACTGGAGCCACTCTGGAAAAGAATGGATGTAAGAGTCAAATTAATCATCATTATCATCATCATCAACATTATAAACCTGCCTCTCTCTTTTTTCTGCCTACAGGTGGGGTGACATAGGGTACAGAAAGCCAGGAAAAGGATTTCTGTACCTTGTCTCACCCCACCTACAGGTGGGAAAAGAGAAAGAAAAAAAAAAAAATGGATGGATGGATGATGATCATGATTTAATTTGGCAAGTACATTCCCTCCTTGTCTGAGCACTTCATATATACTATAAATGCCTTATTAGTGCTAACAACGGTCCTTTTCTAAATACTTACTTCAGTAACTTACGAATCTTAGAATCTGGCATAAAAAGTAGCTGTGTTAGGTATGCTGAAACTTACCAATTTCTTCAAACCAGCCTTTATCTTTTTTAACATGGCAATATCTTGCTGTTTGTTCTTGTTACCTCCATATGATTTTATCCAGTTATGGAAAGACTTTTCTACTGCACACGGTTAGACATTGCTTTCATATAACCTCACCAGTCCATTACTGTACTATGGGGCTCCCTAAAATGAATAAGAATATGTGGCAGTGACTCTCTGTCTCTAACTATAGCCATACAACTTAATCTTGTAATGGACTGCCATAAACAAATCGCCTCCACGTCACCCAGTCTGCTGGCATTTGATTGCCCTACCTTCAACTCACATCCCCCCTCGCATATCTCTCCATGCCAACCTTCCATCCTATCCCTGGTCTCCCCCTCCCCCCCTCCATCTCTATCACATACAGTCTTCCAATCAGTCTCTCATATTCCATCATCTGCACATGGCCAAGCAGTGACAAGAATAAGATAAAATGCAGCAAAACCAAACTGAAGGGGTAAAGAGATTTTAAGCTCTCACACACTTCAGCCACAAGGACAAATTTTCAGAAGCCTCAATTAACGCTGTAGCACTAACTCGAACCTGAAGCCATTTACTTGTAGCGTGATGAATAATAAAACTCCTCAAACTAATCACACAGCTTTTTGTGCTATATTCTTGCAGTAACCAAACGATGTATTCTGCTTAGGAGGGCATTTTTCACTAGGGCAGTTAGACATAGCCTTCATTAACTCCTTCACTGGTGCTGGAAAGGAGGGCCTTCAAGTGGTGGCAGTGATATAACTGTGTGGTGGAGCTACCTGGTTATACAAACATCCCTCCGCTTCCTCCCTATCTCCTGAAAGGAGGATGGTGAGCTGCAGGAGGAGGACTACTTCCACCTACAGTCCATTGGGTTCGCATTTCAAATGAACCTGGGGCTACAACACCTACTATACTTCTACTACTGCTACTGTTACTATCTCGTTCACATCAAAATGTCTCCCCTAATATGAATAAAACTGTCTGGAGGAAGCAAGAATAAAAAATTAAAAATACAGTACATAATTATACTCAAGACTTTAGTATAACAAAATGTACACAACAAAATGATCTGTTATAATACAATACTCAACTGTTATGGAGAATAATAATATCTCATAAAATAGTTAACTTACTTCAACTATGACTCTCCAGATGTGTGGGCACTTACTTCTAGTGCAATGGATATTAAAAATACAAAACACATAAAAAAAAATGGTCTGTAATAATAGATAAATGTTATGAAGATTTGCTTTCCCTGTATGCCCATGGAGGTGATTTGTTTGTGGTCACCCCTTACAGGATTAAGATGTCTCGCTATAGACAAATGCTGTATATAGAAAGGCAAAAACACAGACAGACAGATATAAAAAGAGATAGTTAGACAGACAGACAGATGGATATATACGGAGACAATGACATGAATAGATGCTCCTCCAGATTTGCATGCACTTACTTGTTGTGTGCCGGACCCCTTCCCCCATGGTGCGTGGGCTGACGGGTGGATGTTCAGTCACGAAGGAGTAGTAGCCTGAGTCCTTCTTTTCCACCCCCCTCCGCCCCCGCCCCCCCTGACGCAGCTCCACACCACTCCCCAAATCGATACCCATGTCCAGCCCGGGGTCTGTATTAGCCTATGGAGTGATATAACACTGTATTTTATTTTGAATTGTATCACATTCTGAGTCTATAGGACATAAGAAATGGTTACATATAATGATGACTTCCTGTCTACTGAGAAAATTCTAACAGTCAAAGTGTTAAAATCTAAACCCACCTCAAAATGTGAAAAGTAAGTGCCAGTCACCCCAGGC
>NC_137012.1:29555652-29565652 GCF_032717465.1 Coenobita brevimanus
A
The DNA here is from genome assembly GCF_032717465.1 of Coenobita brevimanus. NCBI lineage: Eukaryota > Metazoa > Arthropoda > Malacostraca > Decapoda > Coenobitidae > Coenobita > Coenobita brevimanus. Next base: position 29,555,654 of record NC_137012.1, read on the forward strand.
ACATCTAAAACTGCAATAAATGATGTAATTAATAAGACTATCCCAATATAATGCCCTTTTACGATTAGATATTTACCTCTCACTTTCCACTAACCATTCTTCCTATCATCAAACTTTTTAGATTATACTTCGAAAAGTGTAACATTACTACCATGAAAATATTATATCATCACCATCACTCAGTCCTGCAAAACCTTATCCACCTATTTCGCCTTCTATCAAACTTAAAAGTTACAACATTTCGTTCACTTTATGTAGGTAGACATTTTCGTCCTTTTGTAGCTCATTTCTCATTTCTTAAGGACAGAAGAAGACATTACTATTGTGCTACACCCTTTACATGGCACTTCTTCGTGATGAGCACCATAATCTAGTGTTCATCCCTTGCTATGGCTTATTATTTAAGATGGTGTGATGGCAATTTTAGGTCAATATCCACTTTAACCTAACTTGGCCTGAAACTGACTAGTCTTCTTGAATGCTTAGCTGTAGCAATAGATTACCACTAGAATAGGATGCCAGTCACAAAGAAGTGCTATGAAATGAAGGCAGAGTAGTAACATTGTCTTTTTCTGCTACTGAACCACGTGTCATGAGTTGCTAACGGATGAAAATCTGGGCCAAGTTAAGGTGAAAAAAGGAACGCTGAAGTGAAGACAGTATGAGACTACTTATTATACTGCCAAAAAATGAGAGAGAGAGAGAGAGAGAGAGAGAGAGAGAGAGAGAGAGAACTAACATGGTACAAATTATCATAAATATAATAACTGCTCCCAGGCGCGATTTTCACTCCGTTTTCTATCTCCTCTACCACAGAGTTAATGTACAGTCGCGGACAATATTCCATGACCCACCTCTCCCCGCCAACTCGTACATGTGACAACACTGTACTGGATTAGCCCCCCTGGGTATTTAACGTGGCTTAAAATCTAATCCCACCCTTCCTCCCTCTCCCCTTCCCTCCCTACCTCTCTCCCCATCTTCCTCATCTCTTCAGTGAATCAGAAAAAATGGGGAAAGAGAGAGAGAGAGAGAAGGAAGGAATTACACAAAGGGGTAAAAGGACAATGGAGGGATAATAAAGGGGAATAAAAAATGAAAGAAATGAAAGAAATATGGTGTGTGTGTGTTCTTACCTTACCTAATTGTTCTTACCTAATTGTATCTTTACAGGAATGAGTCAAGCTCGTATTGTCCCGTGTCTTAGACCATTTTTATCGTACATATCCTTAAATTTGTGAATTGTTTTGGCACACACTATTTCATTCGGTAGTGCATTCCATTGATCAATTGCTCTGTTTGGGAAACTGAATTTCCTTACGTCTTTATCACCTCTCTTCTTATGCAGTTTTTTGCAGTGTCCTCTTGCTGATGCTTCTCCATATGTTAAGTAATCATTTATGTCTATTTTCTCCTTTCCTGATATGCACTTATATAGCATTATCATGTCACCTCTTTTCCTTCTCTCCTGTAGTGTTGGTAGATTCAGTTTATTTAGTCTTTCTTCATAGCTTAGGTCCCTTAAGCTTGGTATCCATCTTGTAGCGGCCCTTTGAACTTTTTCAATCTTGTCTATATGCTTTTTGAGATGAGGACTCCAGACTACTGATGCATATTCCAGGGTTGGTCTAATGAATGATGTTATTATCCTTTTTAGCATGTCTTCATTTATGTATGTGAATGCTATTCTCATATTTGCAAGCAGTGTATACATGTTCCGTACCTTCTCGCTGATGTGGTCAGCCGGAGATAGTCTGTTATTGATAATCACACCTAGGTCTTTCTCTCTTTCTGATGTGTATAGGGTTTTATTTCCTAACTTATAATCCCAATCAGGTCTTTTTCCACTTTTACCAAACTTGATTACATGACACTTGTCCACATTGAATTCCATTTGCCATGTACTACTCCATTCCACATTGAATTCCATTTGCCATGTACTACTCCATTCATGAAGTTTATTTAATTCTTCTTGTAGCTCCCTACAAGAGTCTGTGCTAGTAATTCTCCTTTGTATTTTTGCATCATCTGCAAACATATTCAGATAGCTCTCATTTCCAGTGTTACTGTTTATATCATTTATGTACACTAAAAGCATGATTGGTGCCAGCACCGAACCCTGTGGTACTCCACTAGTCACTTCTTTCCATGATGAGTAGTTTCCTCTTAGTACTGTCCTCATTTCTCTTTTTATGAGAAAGTCTTGCATCCAACAAAACAGTTTGCCTCGAATTCCTCCTTGATGGTACAGCTTCCATAAAAGTCTTTGGTGTGGTACTGTGTCAAAAGCTTTCTTGAAATCAAAATAGATACTGTCCACCCATCCTTCCCTTTCCTGTATTGTGTTTGTTACTCTGTCATAGTAGCTCAACAGATTAGTAACACATGATTTTCCTTTTCTGAAACCAAACTGTCTTTCTGTTATCATACTGTGTTTTTCTAGATGATTTACCCAAGCTTTTCTTATAAGTTTTCTAATACCTTGCTTACAACACTAGTCAGTGATACTGGTCGGTAGTTGAGAGGATTTTGTCTATTTCCTTTCTTGAATAAGGGGACTATATTTGCTTTTTTCCAAATATCAGGTAGTTTCCCTTGACTCAAAGATTTCTTGAAAATTAAAAATAATGGTTTACTTAACTCATTTGCACATTCTCGTAACACCCAACATGAAATTTCATCAGGACCACTTGCTTTTCCTCTGTCTAATCCACTTAACTCCTCTTGTAATACTTTTTCTGCTATTTGTATATCTGGTAGTATGTGTGGACATGCGTGTTCCACATAGTCTCTCTCAAAATTTTTTTCTTCTGTAAAAACTAATTGGAAATTCTTATTTAGTGCTTCACAAATATCTTTCTCTTGTGTATAAGTGATTCCCTCGTCCGTGATGGATTGTATTATATCTTTGACTTTGGTTTTGCTTCTGATATAGCTGTAAAACAGCTTTGGTGTGTGTGTGTGTGTGTGTGTGTGTGTACTACCTTGAGCACAGATGTGAATTGTGAGTCACTCTCCAAACACCTGCTGTACACACACACACACACACACATACACACACCTGTCCGCCCACAAATATACACACACATACACCCTCGTCTGTCCGCTCCCTTCACACACACACACACACACACACAAATGATGACATATTTAGAAAGGCTTTGAGACGTACTGTACACATCTAAAAATACCACAGCAACACACACACACACACACACACACACACACACACACTATCCCTCCAACAACCACCCCCTTCCTTCAGCTCCCTTCCTCACTCCTTTTCTCTCCCTTCATCCCTCACCATCCATTACTCCCTCTCTCACATAGTAATTATCCTCCTACTCAAATATTCTTCAGCATTTTCTTAGCGTTAGCATTCCACTGTTCGCCAAGGCAGTGACAGGACTCGGGGAGAAAGACACAGAAAACCTTATCCTTTACCTGTAGAACTTGCTAATTAACCTTAATCTCACCTGTACAACCTGACAATATTAGCTTTTCAGTAGAATGGGGTTTAAATGTAGTTATATATATTTTTTTAGCTTAGTTACCTGACCATCATTCTCGTCCTATTTCCAGGTAAAGATGGGGTGAGGTAGAATCCGGAAACAAAGATGGAGAAAGTACTAATTTACTCAACACTCTAATCCCTCTCGGTCGAAAACTCCCTCCTAACTGAAGATGAAAATACAGGGTGGTCCATATATAACACAGCCCTCCTCTCGTGTCTTGCGAGGACGGCTCAGTATGCTCAAGTGAAGATTGCAGACATTTTGAGAGCTTCGTGAAACTACCAGTCAGCTATGCGATCAGAAAATGCATAAAAACAGACACTATAGATGAAGGGAAGGGTCGTGGGAAGTAGGAGATGATGCAGAACACACTGGTAACGGTGAGCCAGCCCTGCAGCACAAGAGAACATAGATCATCTTGTATATAATAGAATACTGTGCTGAGGATGTCAATCTGCACCTCACCTGTAGCAGCTGCTTGTTGTTTGCGTCGTGCTGTGATCCGAGGTAGAGGAAGGGCAGGATCCTGGTGGGTCCGACATTGGCGACGGGCATGCAGGGCTGGGACTGGGTGGTAAGAGGGGTGCACTTCTGGCTGGAGTCCTCGCAGAGTTCGGGGTAACGCGCCTGGAACTCCAAAAACCCCCCTGTGTGTGCGTCGGAGGAGGAGAGGGGATGGGGACAGGGGAAAAAGGGTGAGGAAAAGGGAGAGATGAAAGGAAAGGGGGAGAAGGGGGAAAGGGAGAGGAAAACAGAGAGGGAAGAGAGAAAAGTGGTGATGAGAAGAAGGAAGATGGGAGGGAAGGAAGGGGAGGAGGAGAGTGGAAAAAGGAGGGGAGGGGAGAGGAGATGGGTGAAGGAAGTGGAGATGGAAAGGAGAGAAGAGGGAAGAGGGGGGTGGGGAGAGGAAAGAGAAAAGACAGAGATGAGGGAGATGGAATGTGAATGTGTAGGGATGTTGAGGTTATGTGTACATGTGTGTGGTGGGGGGAAGGAGGGAAGAGGGGACAGTGAAGGGGAAGGATAGGGGAAAGGGGGCAGTGAAGGGGAAGGAGAAGGGAAAGGGGGCAGTGAAGGGGAAGGAGAAGGGAATGGGGGCAGTGAAGGGGAGGGAGAAGGGAAAGGGGGCAGTGAAGGGGAGGGAGAAGGGAAAGGGGGCAGTGAAGGGGAGAGAGATCAAGGAAGAGGAGCGAAGACAAGAATGGGGGGAAAGGGGATAGGTGCAGGAGAAAGGGAGGAGAGAGAGAAAGAAATAAGGACAGGGATGAGAGAGAGAGAGAGAGAGAGAGAGAGAGAGGTGTTGGAGGTGGAGGAAAGTGGGAGAAAGGTGTATGTGTATGTAGAGAAGGTATGTGTATGTGTGTCAGGGAGAGAGGGAAAAGAGTATGTGTATATTTAGTAAGGGTGTTTGTTGATATGTGTATGTGTTGGGGGTGAGGAGGGGGAGGGGGTGAAGGGAATGTGTATTTTAATAAAGGTGTGTGTGTGTGTGTGTGTGTGTGTGTGTGTGTGTGTGTGTGTGTGTGTGTGTGTGTACCGTCAATTGATCAGAATGCACAGTTGTCCGAGCATGTAATTGTGCAATCATGTTGGCGAGCAGTGACGGCGTGTTGACAGAACAGGAAAGGCATCAATATGCACAGTGACGATGTTCAGGCATTCCAGGTGATCAAAATGCACACCGCAGGTACACAGGAGCCCAACCCATCATCAGACGTTGCAGTAACCACAGGGATGGCAGACAGATGGCATTGTCGTGGAGGTTTGATATGCAGGGGAGGAAGATCGGATCCCAGTTTGTTATCGGGCAGACAGATGGTGATGTAGGTGACGTTTGAGAGAATACGCAACAGTGGAAGTTAAAACCCCGCGTTGTTGTTGTCGGTAACACGGACAAAGGGGAGGGAAGACAGTTGGTGTTGTGGTCCATGATGTTTGGAAGGCAAGAGGTTATGGAAGAGAGAAAAAAGGAACAAATTAATTACAATCTCACTCATTCTCACCCCCTCCCCATCAACCTACATTTCCACTGCCCTACCAACAACTCTGGTCACCATTCAGCTATTTATCTTCAAGTTCCCAGTCAAATCCCAAGCTTCAGGTATGCATTCTATCTTCTATTCCCCATTCATGTTTTGCAGGACATGGAAGGAGTCCTGGGGTACCGCTGATAGGACGAGGTCTTTCTGTACCTTCAACTATCCTCTTTATTAACTCCTGCAATGTTCCTGTATTAATTTCCATCCCCATCATCTACAACCTTCCTTCCATTACCCACGCCCATCTCACTCCATCTTTCCCTTTCCAGTCCACCTACATTTCCACTTCCCTAGTAACAACTCCAATCCTCACTCTGAAATCCCCGGTCAAATTTCCTCCCTTCCCTGTCTGATCTTATTCAATCGCTTCCTCTTCAATCCTCCATCAACGTACCGGCCAGGAGATAGACGGAAGGAAAGGCACGTCCCAGTTTGTTGAGGAGGACGTGGAGGAAGGAGTCCTGGGGTATCGCGGAGAGGGTGGGGGCGTTCTGGTCATACACGATGATCTCCATGTTGCGGTGGAGGTCCAGGAGCTGACACGCCTGGCCGAGGTAGTCATGAACTGAGATCTGCGGGAGAAACGGAGAGGTCTGCTAGTAAGAGAGAGAGAGAGAGAGATGACGTGTGTGAGATATGAGAGATAGGTGAAATGAGAGAGGGGGACGTGTGAGAGATGAGAGATAGGTGATATGAGACAGGGAGACGTGTGTGAGATGTGAGAGATAGGTGAAATGAGAGAGGGAGACGTGTGTGACAGATATGAGATAAAGGACAAACAAACTGTACTCCAAGATGTGAATTGAGAGAGAGAGAGAGAGAGAGAGAGAGAGAGAGAGAGAGAGAGAGTATTCTTCATCTACACTCGAGTACACTACAAGTGGAAATCGTAAATCACGCAAGAATAGACATAAGCAGGTGTGTGTGTGTGTGTGTGTGTGTGTGTGTGTGTGTGTGTGTGTGTGTGTGAGCAGGTGAGTGCGAAATTAAGTGCACGTGTATAGCCATGTGTGTGTGTGTGTGTGTGTGTGTGTGTGTGTGTGTGTGTGTGTGTGTGTGTGTGAGCAGGTGACTGCGAAATTAAGTGCACGTGTATAGCCATGTGTGTGTGTGTGTGTGTGTGTGTGTAATATGTCCAAGGGTACAGGTGTGGCTAAGAACACGTAGGGAATAATCTAATGACTCTCAGCACGTGTCTGAAAAAAAAAAAAAAAAAAAAAAAAAAAAAAAAACTCCCCTAACCCCTATTACCTTGTATTTTGGGCCTCAAATAACGCTCCAGGTGTCTTACGTGTTCCAGGGTCGGGTCGGTCTGCTGGTGTGGGCGTGTGGATGTTTCGGAATCTTCGTAGTGTTGATTGATTTACAAATTTTATTGTGTAAGGTTTACATAATAAAAATTACACAAATGGCGCACCCCCTTTGTGTAATGTAGTCATAAATACAAACATGGGCATAGACACACACACACACACACACACACACACACACACACACACACACACACACACACACAATGGATTTACATGTGTGCAGGAGAATGTGAATGTTTGGATGCTGAAGTGTGTGTCAAAGTGTGTATGGGTGTGAGTGTAAGTGTCGATATGCGTACGTCTGAAGGAGTCCATGTGTGTGTGTGTGTGTGTGTGTGTGTGTGTGTGTGTGTGTGTGTGTGTGTTTAGACATCAGCATGGGTGGCGCGCGCGTGTGTAGGTGCATGGTGTATGTATGCGTAGGTGGTGTGTGTATGCGTAGGTGGTGTGTGTATGTGTAGGTGATGTGTGTGTGTGTAGGTAGTGTGTGTATGTAGGTGGTGGATACATGTGTAAGTAGTGTATGTATGTGTAGGTGGTGTGTGTATGTGTAGGTGGTGTATAGATGTGTACGCGGTGTGTGAATACGTGGGCCGTGTGTGTATGCGTAGGCGGTGTAAGTCATGTAGCCTAGGTGTGTGTGAATGATGGAAGTGCACATATAGGTGATTAATATGTACACGTAGAAAATGTACATTTGATGAAAAGAATAAGAATCTACCCAAGTGTCGGTCAAATATGATAATCAACACGACGCCCACATCAGCAACAACACAGCGTCACAAATCTTCTCTTCTGCGCAACCTTGATTTATCCTCCGTGCTCAAAATACCCGCGCTCTCCCCATCCGCCCCAGCCAACCTCTCACCACCATCGTAAACACGGGAGGTATATTTAGCTTTTCTGAAGGTTTTAGTCGGAAATAAGTTAGGTCTAGGGACACAATTTTGGAACCTATTTACGTAATTTAGGAGGCGAGTAGTTCTATTTCCGGTTTGCGTAGAAATGAATCACCGCTAACTTGCTGGAAAATGTCGTCCTTTTGCAGCTAATTTCTCGTAACTCTATGGCAGAATAAGATGATACTGTGGCTCTAAATCCTCTCCATTGCACTTCTTCGTGACTAGCACCATATTCTAGTGTTAATCTCTTTGTAATAGCTCAGCATTCAAGGTGGAGCGATGGCAATTTTACGCCTATTTAAAGTGAATAGAATGGAGGATAAGTTTCTGAATTTCGTTTCTGACAATTTACATTTCTCTCTCTCTCTCTCTCTCTCTCTCCCTCCGAAATTAGAACTTGGGGAACGGGACTATTCAAATCTTTTTATAACTTTTAAATATTTACCAGTGGAGCGGAAGAAGCAGAAAGAGAAGGTCGCTTACAATTACATTCTGGGTAACATTTCGAATTTACGTTTCCATGGCGACCGTTCAAACAGGACGGTCCAAACATAACGCTTCTCTTGCACGCCATCATGTAATTTTTTGTGCGTTGTGGGGAAGGCTTAGTTAGTGTTATTCATATTTATCTTCAGCCATTTATTCATTTATTACGCCTACTATATACACTCTTTTTACCCTTACTTGGCCTCTCTCTCTCTCTCTCTCACACACACACACGCACGCACGCACACGCACACTCACCGAATCCTGCTGCAGTCTCTTCTTCCTGATTTTTGAAGACCACACGTTGATGGAGTTGTGGATGTGACACGTATTAAATTCACAAAAAGTTCGACTATCGATAATCAGGGCCTGGGAAAGAGAGAAAATATGTATCTATTATTATTTGTCTATCTATCTATCTATCTGGCTATCCTTTTCTTTCCTTCTATCTATCTATTTATGCACCTATCTTTTCTGTCTTTTATCTATCTACGGTATAACTATCTATGTATTTTTCTTCGTTTTTCTATTATATATTTTTCTTTCTATTATATCTATCTCTCTCCTTCTATCTACATATCTATCTATTCATCTATCTAATCTCTCCATCCATCCTCCTTTCTTTTTCTTATATCTGTCTATCTATCCTTCGGTCCTTTCTCTATCAATTTCTTAGTTTCTATCTATCCATGTATGTATGTACGAGTGTGTATGCATGTGTATGTATATATGTATGTATTTATGTATGTATGTATCTATCTATCCATGTATGTATGTTATGTACGTATTTATCTACCTATGTATGTATGTACGTATCTATCTATAAATGTAAGTATTTATCTATCTATCCATGTACGTATGTATGTAACTATAAACGTATGTATGTATGTATGTACTGTATGTATGAATGTATCTTCCTATCTATCTATCCATCAACCTATCTATCTATCTACCTATCTATCTATCTTTATCTATTACCAAATCTACTCACCTTATCACTCTTAACCAACACTGACAATTTCTGAGGAGTCACCACTTTGATTGTCTCCATGGCTGGCTTCTCTCTCTCTCTCTCTCTCTCTCACTCTCTCACTTTCTCTCTCTCTCTCTCTGCGTCTGCTTCCCCTGCGTCGTCAGCTGCCCCCGCCCTCACTCTGTCTGCTGTCCGGCGCCACCTATGGAAAAAAAAAAAAAAATAGCAGGGTTTATAGCAGTAGTAGTAATAGTGTGGTGGTGGTGGTGGTGGTGGTGGTGGTGGTGGTGGCGGTAGTAGTAGTAGTAGTAGTAGTAGTAGTAGCAGTAGTAGTAGTAGTAGTAGTAGTAGCCCCAGGTTCATCTGAAACGTGAACCCAGTGGCCTGCAGGCTTGGGTTCATCCTCGGTTCACCATCCCACCTCTCTCTCTCTCTTCCTTCCTTCTTTTTTAATTCTATCTATCTCTCTATCTATCTACAGGGAAGCAGTTGAGGGAATTTTGTATAACCAGGCAGTTGGGCGACCGGGTTAGATCAGTGTCACCACACGAAGGCGAATCAAAGTTACGTAGGTGTGGTGCTTACAGGTGAGGCAATCAAGGTCATTTCCCCATTCAGAATCTAATTAGCACTCTTAATTACTCATCAATTAGGCCTAGCACCTCGTATTTTTTTTTTCACCGGAGGGAACTGGGTGCCTCTTAAAACCTAAATGCTAAGTGGGAAATTTGCGCCTCCTTGGTTGCTAGTCAAACCTACCTGCCAGTCACA
>NC_137012.1:29568152-29575652 GCF_032717465.1 Coenobita brevimanus
GTTATTAACAACTTTTTAATGACGACATAAATTATACAAATAACACATAAGACGATAATTTAGGCAAAAAGGGTAACATAAATCGCTAAGAATGTGGCGGTACGGATCCTCCATAAGCACCAGAAGAGGATCCAATAGTTTTTACCTCCGCCAAGGAGGTTATGTTTTACCCCGCCTTGGTTAGTTATCAGGATTACTCAAAAAGGTATGAACGGATTTTGCTGAAATTTTGTGGAAGGGTGGGCCATGGGCCAAGGAAGAAATAATTACAGTTTGGGGCGGATCCGAATCCAGATGTGGAGTACCTCGCACAATATCTCCAATATCTTCATGTATTCAATGAAATTTTGTTGAAAGGTGGGCCATGGACCACGAAAGAATTAAATTTGGGGGCGGACCCGGATCCGGATCCTATATCCCAGGATCCGGAACTGGATCTGTTTTAATAGCAATGGCACTGGCGGAGGTATGCGTAACTATAGTTCACTCATTTTAACTTGGCCCACGTTTTCGTCCTTCTGCAGCTTATTGCTCGTAGCTCAGTGGAAGAAAGGGGCAATACTACGGCTGTACATCCTTATCATAGCGCTTCTTCGTGACTAGCATCGTATTCTAGTATTGATCTCCTGTTGTATCTCAACATCGAAGATGGAGAGATGGCAATTTTACGCCTAAGTGAACGGAATATAATAGTTTCCCTCATGATTACTTTCTACTCCCGTTTTCACTTTCATTAGCTATTATTATTATTATTATTATTATTATTATTATTATACATGATGGAATGGTTCTCTCTCTCTCTCTCTCTCTCTCTGTCACCCCCATGAGTCAGTAAAGATAAGGATAAGAGCAATATCTCGCCCTGATTCACTCCTGACTCACAAGTTGATTACGCCGTCAGCTGCTGGTTCAGAGAGAGAGAGAGAGAGAGAGAGAGAGATTTATGGATAATTCATTTTTCATAGACAGATTGATAGATAGACATACAGGCAGGTCGAAACAGACAGACAGACGGGGATAGATAAAAAGATAGACAGACAGACAGACAGGCAGATAGATACACTGAGACAGATAGATGGGCAGACTGATAAAATTACAGACAGATAAAAGAGACAGACAGACAGACACAGAAAGACAGCCAGATAGATACATTGAGACAGCCAGACAGCCAGATAGATACACTGAGCTAGATAGATAAATAGACAAACCGATAGTCAGATAGATAGACTGAGACAGATAGATAAATTAACAAAGGTAAGGGAAATTAATAATGTTGGATAAGACCTTTTTCATAACCCATCAGACTCTTCAGAATCAATATAACAAAATAATTCGTTCACTGATAACTCAAAATATCCTGTTATCTCTTGGCTAATGCGGCATCCATTGAGGGGTGGCTTCGGTTGTGATTCACGGTTAATTTATGTCCCTGTTCAATAACGCTTCATCCAGTCTGTCTGTCACACACACACACACACACACACACACACACACACCACCCTTCCTCATACCTTATTCTCGACCCGCCTCATCTACCCACCCTCACACACACACACCCTCCACATTATTCTTGGCCTAATTCTTCCCCCACAAGACATCACCCTTCCTCATATATTCCTCAGCCTCATTTTCCGCCTACCTCTCCTTCTTCCTCTCCTACATCCTCCCTTCATCTTGTTTTTGGTCTGTTTCTTCTCCCATAACACACCACCCTCCCTCATATACTTCTCTACCCTCTTCCTGCTCTACTGCTGCTTGTTCCAATTCCTTACAGAGGAAAACAAATGGTCTAGTATGCTTGGTGATATATACTGTATATATATATATATATATATATATATATATATATATATATATATATATATATATATATATATATATATATATATGTGTGTGTGTGTGTGTGTGTGTGTGTGTGTGTGTGTGTGTAATCACAGGCAAATTTTCACCTAATCATAAAAATGAACAAATAATTTAAAAAGGTGATATAGTACTACAATTAATACTTCCACCACCACCACCACCACCACCACTACTAATAATAATAAATATAATAACAAAATCCCATCACTCACAAAACTCCTCACTTTTCAAATTACACAAAGAATACCAGCAAATATATATATATATATATATATATATATATATATATATATATATATATATATATATATGTATATTGCTCATAATCCTCCTCTCCCTCACACACACACACGTAAATACTCGTACAATACTTGTTTATTTTTTATTTTTTCGAATGATTAAACTTGTTGACAAAATCGGTTTTCATCTTTTATTTCCCACTCCATATACTTAGGTGCATATTTCGAAAAGGGTATTAGTCTTCCACTTGATATGGTATCTATATATTTTTTTTCAAATTTCGAAATCAATGTAAATATTTCACCATATCGTCCATTTCTTTAAATTTCTGAAAAACTTAAATTCTGAGAGTACTGTGAACTTCAGATTATCAGTAAACATCTTTTCACTATTATTCAACAAACAACGAAGCACCTTTCTGGAGTTATTTCAATATTTTTTCATACACCACATCACGCCCACTTAAAAAATTTCACTCACATTCACTCTACACACCACCACGGAACCCAAAAACCACACTCCTTAAACCCACGGAAGTTGAAAATGAAAGCCCCTTGCGACAACCATACGGCGGGAAAAAGTATCGTACCGTGGGCCATCTTTCCCTAGGTCCCCTCACCCCAGGCTGCCAGACGAACGATTAATGATTTACAAACGATGGCGCCCAACGTTATCGCATTTCGGGTATAAAATGTGGGAATTTATCAAGCCAATGGCGCCATGATATCTCCCTTTTGGTGGCGTCATTGGAGATAAGGCGCGATAACTTCTTAGAGAGATGATTGTAACTGGAGATGACGAATGACATGTTATTAGGTTAGGGTCTGTCTGTTTCTCATATCCATTCCTCCACAAACTTTTACATTTCCTTCTTCCCTCTTTCCGTTTTCTTCCACCTTATTCCTTCTTCATTTCATTCATCTTCACCTCCGCCAACCAATGCTGAAGGAGGTTATGTAGGCTATGCACCCCTATTTGTTTGTCCACAAGATATCTCAAAATGCTATTGATGGATTTCAGTGAAATTTTGGTGGTTGATGTGAGTCCGGGTCCCGATTCAGGCCTTTTTTTTATTTGTCCACATATCTTAAAAACCTACTGATGGATTTCAATGAAACTCTGTGGATATATGGGTCATGGACCGAGGAAGCGTTGACTAAAGTTTGGCAATGATCTGAGTTCGAGTCCCTGTTCAGGGCCTTTTCTTTTTGCTACCATATCTTAAGAAGATATTAACGGATCTCAATGAAATTTTGTGGATATGTGGGTCATGGGCCAAGGAAGGGTTGACCACATTTTGGTGGTGATCTGAGTTGTCTGGTATAGGCGCTGGTGGGGGTATGTGCTCGCTGAGTGCTGTCTTCTTGTTTTTCCTGTTTCGCTTTCATCACTTTCTCCCTCCTTCTCTCTTCTCCCATTTCTTTGTTTCCCGGGCATTTATTTCGTTAGCTCCACTCCTTTCCTCCTTGCACCTTAGCATTTTCCTCTTCTTTTTCTTGCGATTATTTTCATTATCCTTTCTTTCTTTATCCTGTCTCCATTCTTTGCCTCTTCACTTGTCCTCCAACTAGTCCTCCTTTTCTGTCTCCTTGTCTTTGTTCTTTCCATCCTTCCTTGTTCCTTCCTTCTCATTCCTGTATCTCCTTCAATCGTTCCTTACTGAAGTTCCTCATCTTTCCACTCTCTCTCTCTCTCTCTCTCTGTCTCTCTCCCCATCCACACCCTCCCCCTTTCTCCCTTCCCCTCTTTATCTACCCCTTCCCTTCTTTCCTTCCCCAAGTCCCCCTTTCATAACATCTTCGTCTCCTTCCCTCCCTCCTCTCTCTTTCTTCCTCATCCCATCCTCCCCTCTCCTACCCTTCATCGTTCCCCTAATTCCTCTTTCATCACCCCTTTCCCCTCTCCTCCCCTTCCTCCCACCCTCCACCCCTTTCTTCCCTCCCCATCCTCCACTCTCCACCTTCCCTTCTTCCTACTCCTAATTCGCCCTTTCATCACCTCTCCCTCTCTCCTTCCCTCCCCTCACTTTCTTCCTCCTCTCAGGTCAGTTGCACTCGTGCTGATGACGTCATCGGTAAACACATGACGTCACCCAATCACGCAAGAGCATCTTGCTGATTTTAAACCACGAAAAATCGACTTCTTGCTCGAAAAGTAAACACGAAACCCATCGGAGAATTGCATTAGTCAGCGGTACATAAAATGCCTTTGTTTTTAACGCAATCTAACGCAACCCCAAAGCGTTTCCTTCCCACTTACCAGCGCGTTGTGTCATGCCCGGACGGCCATATTGGATAATGACGTCATGATCACGCAATGTCCTATTGGTCAGGAACCCCAGACAGGATTCATAAGCATTCCTGAGGCTGGGATGTGTAGGAGAGTGTTTGTTTATACTTTCAGCCTCATTTATAAAGACACCAAACACTTCACAAACAGAACAGACTGAAGAAAAAGATTTCTGATATTAATTTACTGATAGGGAGGGACGGGGAGGCCAAGGATTAGATGGAAGGATGGAGTGGAGAGATATATGAGAGAGGGGAGTGTGGGCTGGGAGCGGGGCAGTGAGATGCCGGGGGACAGGGCGACATGGAGGCGATTTGTTTGCGGCCAAGTCCTTACGGGATTAAGGCGTCTGGAAATAGATACATAGTGACGCACTTTCGTAAAATTCGATGAGACCTTTTATACATGTCGGCTTCGAGAATATACCACATACCATTTCCAAAGCCTCACTTCCTCTAACACAGAGTATATAAGCTACATCATTACCAGCGACGTCACGAAATTAACTGAGGCAGGAAGATGAAAAATGCGGCCAAGCGTTCGTGTACGGTAGTGAATCATCAATCCGGATTTACGTAACAGGAAAGAAAACGGGTAAATGTGGCAGCGCTGGGGCCGAGGAAAGCTGTGTGATCTGCGGGACTATTTTAGTGAATGACGTCGCTTATACGGCAATATTTAGACTGTTAACCCCTTCCCTACGCTGACGCCATCTTTATTTATCATTTATTTATTTATTTTGACTGTTATCCCCTTCCGTACGCTGACGCCATGTTTATTATTTATTTATTTAGACTGTTAACCCCTTCCGTACGCTGACGCCATCTTTATTTATTATTGATTTATTTATTTAGACTGTTAACCCCTTCCGTACGCTGACGCCATGTTTATTTATTATTTATTTAGACTGTTAACCCCTTCCGTACGCTGATGCCATCTTTATTTATTATTCATTTAGACTGTTAACCCCTTCCGTACGCTGACGCCATCTTTATTTATTTATTTATTTAGACTGTTAACCCCTTCCGTACAGTGATGCCATCTTTATTTATTATTTATTACGGTGACGCCATATTCATTTATTTATTATTTATTACGGTGACGCCATCTTTGTTTATTATTTATTTATTACGGTGACGCCATCTTTATTTATTAATTATTACGGTGACGCCATCTTTATTATTCATTTATTTATTTATTTACATTTTTGGCGTTCGTTTTCTTCCAGGGTGGCTTCAAATAAGAGGGGTAACTTTTTTTTTTACTTAAATTTATTCTACGGCGGTACTACTGTGGAATAAATTATAAGGTTAACATATTCGGCTCAGCGACTTATTTTATTTATTTTTTATTACAGATGTGTTTAATTTGTTCCATGTGTGTGTGTGTGTGTGTGTGTGTGTGTGTGTGTGTGTGTGTGTGTGTGTGTGTGTGTGTGTGTGTGAGAGAGAGAGAGAGAGAGAGAGAGAGAGAGAGAGAGGGAGAGAGAGAGAGAGAGAGAGAGAGAGAGAGAGAGAGAGAGGTGTTAAGAGTGAGTAGGAATATGTTAAAAAGTAAGGTGTTTGCTTGTTTGTTTATCTGTGTGTGTGTGTGTGTGTGTGTGTGTGTGTGTGTGTGTGTGTGTGTCCATAATGTATGAGAGTGAGAGTGAGTGGGTGCGTGTGTGTGTGAAGGAATGTATGTGTGGGTGTAAGCACGCGTGGGTGGGTGCAAGTGTGTGTGTGTGTGTGTGTGTGTGTGTGTGTGTGTGTGTGTGTGTGTGTGTGTGTGTGTGTGTGTGTGTAATATTAGCTTTTAGTGATGGGTTCAAGAATGGGTGGGAGTGGGTGGAAGGAAATACCTACAGCAGCGTGTGCGTGCGTGCGTGCGTGCGTGCGTGCGTGTGTGTGTGTGTGTGTGTGTGTGTGTGTGTGTGTGTGTGTGTGTGTGTGTGTGACGTAACCTTCGGCAAGTGTGCACGTGGGTGTAGGTGGGTGTAAGTGGGTGTTAATGAAGGGAGTGTATTTATGGGTGCAAAGGACAATAAGGTGGGTGGAGATGGGTGTAAGTGGGTGGAGATGGGTGTCAGTGGGTGGAGATGGGTGTCAGTGGGTGGAATGGGTGTAAGTGGGTGGAGAAGGGTGTCAGTGGGTGGAGATGGGTGTAAGTGGGTGGAGATGGGTGTAAGAAATAGGGTGTAGGGTGTAAGGGGAAGAGGGTGTACGCTGTGGGTGGGCTAAAGAGGGTGTAAGAAGGGTGTGGGTAAGGCAGTGGGTGTAGAGTGTAAGGTGATTGGGTTAGGGTGGGTTATAAGGTGTAGTGTGTATTGAATAAGGTGTTGGTAGGGTGTAGTGTTGGTAGGGTGTAGTGTTGGTAGGGTGTAGGTGTTGGCAGGGTGTAGTGTTGGTAGGGTGTAGGTGTTGGTAGGGTGTAGGGAGTCAGTAATTGGGTGTAACGAGGGTGTATGTTTATTTACTGGGAAATGTACAGGTGTTGCTGCTGATTTCGTCTTATTAATTAACGAAATAACCTGAAGCTGAGGAAGTGCAATAAATGTGCTTTTAAAATAATAATAATAATAATAATAATAATGATAATAATGACAGTAGTAGTAGTAGTAGTAGTAATAATAATAATAATAATAATAATAATAATAATAATATACGCGAAAATCGACAAATTCCTCCCGCTACACCTACACACATTCTTTTTACACACACACACACACACACACACACACACACACACACCACACACACACACACAGCGGGAAATAAACACAGTATAAATAAAACACGTACTAAAATAACGATAAAAATAACAATCACTACAGAAATAACGAAGAGGAACCACGGAAATAACGAGGAAGTAGTGATATAACGATGCTACAGTGACGGTGACGGTGACGGTACTGTATGGGTTCCTTGTGACGCCAAGCCGAAGTACTGAGAAGCCATACTGGAGGAGGAGGAGGAGGAGGAGGAGGAGGAGGAGGAGGAGGAGGAGGAGGAGAAGGAGGAGGAGCAGGAGGAGGAGGAAGAGGAGGAGGAGGAGGAATACACAAGGAGGTGAGACGGAGAAGTTTTGGGGATGATGATGATGATGATGATGATGGGGTGGAGGAGGAGG
>NC_137012.1:29578152-29590652 GCF_032717465.1 Coenobita brevimanus
CTCTCTCATCTCCCCGACACACAGATAACACATATCAGCTTAACCCACTCCACCATCACCACTACCACATTCTTTATCAGCTTATCACCTAACGATTATATTTACCTTAACGTTCTGTCACCCAAGGATTTTATTATTGACAGGGAAGAAAAAAAACAAAGGCTGATATCTCGCCAAACTTGTCTCCCCCGGTTACCAAACATATATGCAAACATACATACACACACAAGTAAAGACAGAAAAAAGCACACACACACACACACACACACACACACACACACACACACACACACACTGGGTAAGGAAGCCCCGTTCAGCGTACGGTTGCGTTAGTGAAATATGGCGTGTCACTACCATAGAATTTTTTTTAACAAGTTATGAGGAACGGCAATTTTCACGTTATTCTTCCTACTTCAAGGACAAACAACCTTTCCACCCACCTTTATTCCCAGCATCCCCTTCCCTCCTACTGATGTTTTTGTTGGTGGTGCTGTTGTTGTTGTGGCCCTATTAATCTAAAATGTGAACACAGTGGATTTCAACACCCATTTCAACGTTACACCATGGCTTGTGTTTGTAACCCCGGATGCGGTACACAAACATACAGTATTCAAACACCATAACCCGACATCATCATGGCTCCAATAAAAATGATTAACTACATAAACACAAAGGATTATGGTAAATTCTAACACCATGCATCTAAAGGTAAACATTCAAACCTTAATTTCCACTTCCCACACACTGGAAAAATAAAGAAAATACATGAACAAATAAATAATAAAAATAAGTATGAATTCCAATAATGATTTTTTTTTTCTTTTACCTCAGACAGTTACTGATTCCTGGACAGTACTAAAAAAATGAATCTAGTACTCCAAATTAAACTTTCCACCTGATGATATACAGTATAAGTCTTTTATTTACCTTATATAACCTAAATGGACTTAACTCAAACCATCCTGATCCTACCTACCCCTCCCCAAACCATCCTGATCCCACCTAACCCTCCCCAAACCATCCTGATGCCACCTACCCCTCCCCAAACCATCCTGATCCCACCTACCCCTCCCCAAACCATCCTGATCCCACCTACCCCTCCCCAAACCATCCTGATCCCACCTAACCCAACCCAAACCCACCTGATGCCACCTAACCCACCCCAAACCATCCTGATCCCACCTAACCCACCCCAAACCCACCTGACCCAGGCTATAGGTAGATAGATAAAGACAGACAGATAAATAGGTAGATAGATAGACAGACAGACAGATGGACAGAGGGGCATAAACAGCACATGATCAATTTTAATCTACTTCTAACAATGCCACTCAGTCTTCAGCAACACAGCCGGTGAGGGTAAAGTTAGGATGTGACAAAGCTTTCTCAGGTGATCTCACTCTTGACTCAGCTCTAATCTCACACGTGCTTTCCAACGGACACACACACACACACACACACACACACACACACACACACACACACACACACACACACACACACCTGAGTTTACCTGTCCTATCTAGGTGTGAGATAAGGTACAAAGGAAGCGGTGAGGTAATGGCTGAAAGGATGGGCATTACTCAACCCGTCACCTCAACTAATACTCACCTCAACAAATTCTCAACTTAATTCTTTTCTTCAACTAATTCTCAGCTCAATACTTTCCTCCAACTAATACTCAGCTTAATACTTTCCTTCAACAAATTCTCAACTTTTCTTCAACTAATACGAATCTCAAGGTTTTTCTTCTGCTCATACTCAACACTAATCGTCCCTTTAAATTCACACAACACTTACGTCCCTTTAAATTCACTGAACACTAATCGTCCCTTTAAATCCACTCAACACTAATCGTCCCTTTAAATCCACTCAACACTAATCGTCCCTTTAAATCCACTCAACACTAATCGTCCCTTTAAATCCACTCAACACTAATCGTCCCTTTAAATTCACTCAACACTAATCGTCCCTTTAAATTCACTCAACACTAATCGTCCCTTTAAATTCACTCAACACTAATCGTCCCTTTAAATTCACTCAACACTAATCGTCCCTTTAAATTCACTCAACACTAATCGCCCCTTTAAATTCACACAACACTAATCGTCCCTTTAAATCCACTCAAGACTAATCGTCCCTTTAAATTCACTCAACACTAATCGTCCCTTTAAATTCCCTCAACACTAATCGTCCCTTTAAATTCACACAACACTAATCGTCCCTTTAAATCCACTCAACACTAATCGTCCCTTTAAATCCACTCAACACTAATCGTCCCTTTAAATCCACTCAACACTAATCGTCCCTTTAAATTCACTCAACACTTACGTCCATCCACTACTCACCCCAACTCTGCTTCCACTAATACTCAACGCAACTCTGCTTCAATTAAAACTCAAATTACGTTCAGTTAATCACAGGTATATTATCAGTATCACCTATAAACACAGGTAAATACTTGAATTGAGGAAATTTACCTCTCTGAAATAAATAAGTGAAATCTGTTATTGTACTCACATATAATTACGCAATAAGATGGATGTTTTTCCCTCAATTAATAAGAGTACCTAATAATAATAATAATAGTAATAATAATAATAATAATAATAATAACAATAATAATAATAATAATAATAGTAAACAGCCTCCACTACACACCAATATATCGGATCAGGTGATGAAGAGGGAAGCCTTCACGTGGTGGCACTGATATGACCGGGTTCTTCACTGCCCTACACAAACGTCCCTCAACTCCCCCCCTATCCCCCGAAAGGAGGATGGTGGACCGCAGGAGATGGACACCTTTCAGCCTGCAGTCCACGGGGTTCACGTTAAGATGAGCCCCGGACCACACACACACACACACACACACACACACACACACACATCATGAGTCACAAACATCAAACAACTCTCTCTCTCTCTCTCTCTCTCTCTCCCTCTCTCTCTCTCTCTCCCTCTCTCTCAGACCATAATTCACAAACATCCCACACATAATGACTCACAAACAACTCTCTCTCTCTCTCTCTCTCTCTCTCTCTCTTATTTAGAAAGGGAGGTATGGATGTTGATGTTGATGTTGATGATGATGATGACATGTCGAGTCTCTTACTTTACGTCTACACGGATATATTTTTTTAGATTAATTTAGATTTCCTTAAAAAATAATATGTATTTTATTCTTACCTGAGACCCGTATTCTCGTCGGATAAGGAAGCTCCCTGACATCTTTTCCTAAGCGATTTGTTTTACTACACTTTACTGTTCTATTCTGTGTTATATCAATCCTTCCAATATCGCCATACTCTGCACAACTAACGTACATAAGGATATTAACCTGCCACATCCCAAAATAAATAACTGAGGAAGAGATGTTATTATTATTATTATTATTATTATTATTATTATCATTATTATTATCATTATTATATTTTTAAAGGCCAAGAGCACCCAAGGGTACGGCAATAAACAGCTCGGCTATTCTAGGACTGTACTAATTCGGAGACAGTCGGAGTTTCAAATTCTTGGCGGGAAAACAGAGAACAGATTTGATTATACTTAAGTTTCGGTGGAATAAAAGGGTGCAGCAATATACTAACCATTTCCCGTGATATACAAACCATCCAAGTGCATCTCTTGGCGGAAATATATCGCCACGTATATATATTCTCGCTGTTACACCTCTAAATGCCACACCCAGGTAAATTATTCCCCCCCGTGCCATATTTTCCAGTTTTGTTTACTTGTGGAGAAATTCTGGCGGGGGACTGAACGTGGCGCATGTGGGATATTTCGTGGCATGTCTTGTACTGTGATTTATTTTGGCGTTTTCATCTAAATATTCCTTTTTTTTTTTTTGTATTTATATATATATTAAATGCAAACAATTTATTTTAGAAACGCACAAGAAGTTACTTAGAGGACTTAGGGAAAAAAATACACCGCAGAGGAAGTGTCCCTATGCCAAAAAAACAAAAACAAAAAAACGCTCTTTACAGACTTCCAAACACCTTTCCTTAAGCGATTTATTCCACATTTTACATATTACCATCCTTAAGTGTGAAACTGATGCGAAGTATGTTAATATTAAGAAGCTAAAAATCGCACACTAATGGATGTTCAGCTGAAAGGTTGAAAAATAAATCGCCGACGAGAAGGCAATACGTATTCTCCCAAAATCCGGTCCGTGTCAAGAAACTGTGACTCAGGGTTCGCCCCCTCCCCCGGCCAGCCCCCCTTAACCCCCTCACGCCCTGCACAACTCAGCTATTTTATCTATTTATGTTTATCTACCTACCTACATACCTACCTACCTACCTACCTATCTATCTATCAACTAATTTATATCTACCTGCCTACCCATCTATCAATCTATCAATCAATCTATCTATCGACTTATCTATCAATTATTCATCTATTTATCCATTCATCTATATATCTATCCATCAATTTATCTATCCATCCATCTATTTACCTACCCATCTCTTAAATACTGAAATATTTTGCATCAAGGCCATACAAGATGATAACGTTCAAAATAAATCGCCAGAGAGGAGGTGTTAAGAGGCCTCCCAGAACCCAGGGCACAATGCCAAGCCACTCTGACGCAGGCTTCGCTCCCGCCCAAGCCCAATAAAGCCAGTCGGAGTGGAAGTAAAGAAATAAAGACATCATTGGTTTGTTTTATGTACCTACTGTAAGTGGCTTTGGCAGAGAGAGAGAGAGAGAGAGAGAGAGAGAGAGAGAACGAGAGAGAGAGAGAGAGAGAGAGAGAGAGAGAGAGAGAGAGAGAGAGAGAGAGAGAGAGAGAGAGAGAGAGAGAGAGAGAGAGGAGAGAGAATAATGTAGCAATGATGTAAGATGAGAAAGGTGAGTGTGGTGTGGTGTGGTGTGGTGGTATGGTGGTGGTGGTGGATGCATCGGCGATGTGAACAAACTGTGACTCACGGCTGACTCACGCACACGCACACAGAGTAACGGAGATCTATGTCACACGCGGTGCACAGGTACACACACGCACACAGGTATCTCCTTTCCACACACACACACACACACACACACACACACACACACACACACACACACAAACACACACACACACACACACACACACACACACACACACACACATAAATATACACGCACATACACACACGTAAGCACACAGGTATCGACACACATACAATCGGCTATATATGCACACACACATATGTACGCGCAAGGGTATCCACACACAGACACACAGGTATGCACACAGGTATTCATACACGCACAGACACATAGATATGCACTCAGATATCCATGCACGCACACAGGTACACATATAGGCAAACATACACACATACAGGCGCATAATTATATACCGTTCCCAGATACACACAACACACACACACACACACACACACACACACACACACACACACACACACACACACACAACCGGAACGTGCATGTGCATTTGAGTACCTACATACGCAAAATACCTGCATATACAAAGGTACACACACGCACACATACAGCCATAAGTACCTGCATACACAAAGCAGTACACAGACAAATTACCCTCACACACACACACACACACACACACACACACACACACACACACACACACACACACACACCTGGCAAAGATCTCTAACCCCTTTCAGCTCGGTTGATGGCCAAGTGTGGTCAGACTGGAGGGTTGATTTGACTAGTAACCAAGGAGACTCATTCCTACAGAGAGAGAGAGAGAGAGAGAGAGAGGTGGTCCAGTGGTAATGTTCCGGGTGCCAGGATCACCAAGGCAGACCAGCGGGGGGGGGGGGAGTTTACCTGAGTCTACCTGTATAGATTTAAAAGGAAAACGATGCGTGACGTCACCTGTCCCCCTCCCCCCCTCCATCTAATAACCTTTCTTTCTCTCTCAGTTGCATTATAATCTCTTCCTGTATCATAATTCTCTCTCTCTCTCTCTCTCTCTCTGACCTATGACCTTGACCTCTGACCTACCATCACCAAAGTCAAGTACTGGTGAATTTGTTAATATAAATAGATAGAAAGATAGATAGATACATACATAAATAAATCCACTCATCCATCTATCCATCCATCCATCCATCCATCTACCCATTCATTTATCCACATACATACGTAAATCCATCCACCCATCTATCCACACATACATACACACAAACATACATACACAAATCCATACACGGTGTCTTTTTTTTATCTAAGTTTTTTTCGAGCCTACAGTATAAATTTGGATTAAAAAAAAATATATATATATAAATGAGTCCAAATCTCAACCGCAATGGAGCCACAATTACTGATGACCTTATGGGGAAAATTGTCTCTCTCATAATTAGCCCGTAAGGTCATTATTTCACGGTAATTACTTAGGTGTGTGTGTGTGTGTGTGTGTGTGTGTGTGTGTGTGTGTGTGTGTGTGTGAGAGAGAGAGAGAGAGAGAGAGAGAGAGAGAGAGCCATGGAAACCAGCGAGCATTATAACAAGCATCATTACCCCTCTCACTGTCGGGGTAACTCTATAATATTCCCCTCTAATTAACACCAGGTAAGTTCATTTACCTGAGTGAGTCATCGGAGCCTGAGAGTGTTAATATCCATCATATGTGAGAATTTAAGGAAGGCTAAGTCGCAGTCGGTCAGGTGTTGAGACAGGGCCAAGGTCATGCCATATATGTCGGGGGTTTGTGGTGGACTGGGTAGCAGACTAGGCACTCCTCTCTCTCTCTCTCTCTCTCTCCACCCCCCCGCCCTGTCTTCCCCACTCCCCCACCCCTGCCTCTCCCCCACCCACCCCTAAATCTCCCCACCTACTTACCCACCCACTTATCCTGCCTCTCCCCCCCTCCCACCCAACCACCCACCCCAATCCCATACACCCACAAACCATCAACACCTTTCTCTCTCTAAATTATCACACACACACACACACACACACACACACACACACACACACACATAATGACCTGGTGACTCGCAATGACCTGGTGACTCGTAATGACCTGGTGACTCAGAATGACCTGACAATACAAAAAAGAAACAAAATAAATAGAGACATAAAACACATTCGCTGCTATTTTATTCATGGACATAAAAACCAAAAAAAAATATATATATACTTGTACGTCATTGAATTTAAAAAGATAATCACCAAAAAAAAAACAAGAAAATTTAGGTGATTAAGAAGTGTCTTGGATCACTACTTAAGGAATGAGGGCGAGTTGAAGTCTCCAGTCCGCCATATTGGTCTACCCTGATGAAAAAAGGAGAAAATATATCTATCTATGGCCAGACGCCTTAATCCACAACGGGGTGGCCACAAACAAATCGCCCCCATGTCGCCCTGTCCCCTCCCATTTCGCTGCCCTTCCCCCAACTCACACACCTCTCTCTCATACGAAAATACTGAAAATAAATTAATTTGGTGTTTTTCAGGTAAGCGCCATGGATCACTACCTGAGATATGGAGGCGAGTTGAAGTCTCCAGTTCGCCATGCTAGTCTGCCCCGCTGCTGACTCACCCACACTGACCCGCTGACCTTGTTACCACCCAATGCTCAGCCCCTTAACCACCTCCACCTCATTGTTGTTATTATTATTATTATTATTATTATTATTGGTTCAATTCCTTCAGGTAGCGTACTAAATTATCATAATGGCCAGGTTACTCATGGTAATTAGCTATGACTCCATGACCTGATGACTCAAGACGTATTATGTATTAGTGACCTGGTGACTCGACTTATAATGTGTAAGTGACCTGGTGACTCAATAATCTGATGACTCACAATGACCTGGTGACTCACTGACCTGATACTTTAGCGAACTAAGGACTCAATACCTCATAATGACCTGGTGACTCACAATGACCTCTAATTAAGTGACCTGATGGCTTATAATGACCTGGTGACTCATAACGACCTGGTGACTCATGACAGGAAAAAAGCAATGAGAGAGAGAGAGAGAGAGAGAGAGAGAGAGAGAGAGAGAGAGAGAGAGAGAGAGAGAGAGAGCTACTGGAACGTAAAGTAGCACATTCTACACACACACACACACACACACACACACACACACACACACACACACACACACAAGACCTACATGACCACAGAAACGTAAAGCACATAAAACTTACACACACACACACACAACACATACATACACACATGCACGGCTTCCTGAGAGACGTACACGATATGATGTCAGCTGGTGGTGCGCTGACTTCACTTCCTGTTGTCTGACCTCACCAAATACACTGTTGCCACGTCTACTCCCTCACACCTGACATCTTTTACAGTGGTGCCAAATCTACCATCCCTCCCACAGCTGACATCAATTATACAGCGTTGCCACATTTCCATCTGATGTCACTGTTATCTATCTTTACCCTCCCTCTCCTGACATCATTACACTGTTGCCACATCCCCTGACATTATTATTACAGTGTTGCCACGATTACCTGAATTGTTTATGAGAGAGAGAGAGAGAGAGAGAGAGAGAGAGAGAGAGAGAGAGAGAGAGAGAGAGAGAGAGAGAGAGAGAGAGAATGAAGGATGGAAGTAAAAAATAACTGATAATACGACCAATACATAAAACATACAAAAATGGATGGATGAATGAATGAAGGACAGAATGAAGCAATGAATGAAGGACAGAATGAAGCAATGAATGAAGGAAGGAAGTGATGAGGAAAAGATAAATGAACAAAAAAAATAATGAATGAAACCAGGATGTGAAGGAAGGACGCAGGGAAGGAGGGGTGGAGGGAAGGAAGGAAGGAAGGAAGGAAGACGAGGAGGAAGGAAGGGAAAAATCGTGACAGCTAGGAAGATTAGAGGGAGGGAGGGAAAGAGAGGGAGGGAGGGAGGGAGGGAGGGAGAGAGAGAGAGAGAGAGAGAGAGAGAGAGAGAGAGAGAGAGAGAGAGAGAGTGGTGAGCAGCAGAGGGTGAATGACTGACCGGAGATTCATTCACAAAATTCTCTCTCTCTCTCTCTCTCTCTCTCTCTCTCTCTCTCAATCTAAACCAGGTAAGAACAAAAAACAATAACAGTAACACAAACCCATAAAAAATAAAAATCCGCATATATTAACCCAATAAAGTTAATTAAATCCAATAATAAAAAATAATCACTAATTCAGAGTGACACCAACCCATAAAAATAAATAGTAAAGGAAATAATGATAATAAAAGAATAATAAATCCTGTATGCGGTTGCCAGGTAAAGGTATATGGCATATGATTGGTTGGTAGCGTGTGAACCCCAATCCCTCCATCAATCCCTCCACCAATCCCTCTATTATTCCCTCCACCAATTCCTTAACTAATTCCTTCACCAATCCCTCTACTAATCCCACCACCAATCTCTCCACTAATCCCTCCACCAATCACCAATCACCACACCCTGCCCTCCACCAATCTCCCATCCTCACAGACGTTTTATTTTTGGCGGTCATTAATCCACAGACTCACCTTCACCTTCGCGGACTCAGTTTTTACCAGAAAAAAAGAAAAAAAAACTTACAATGCCCTTTTCACCTTAACTTGGCCCAGCTTTTCGTCTTTCTGTAGCTTATTTCACATAGCTTTGTGGTAGGAAAAAAAGTTATGCTCTACATCCTTGACACAGCACTTCTTCGTGACTGGCATCGTATTCTAGGGTTAATCTTTTGCTACGACTCAGTATTGAAGACTTACGGACGGCGATTTTGGGAACATTCACATCCACCAAAAACCAAAACACAGGAACATTCACATCCACCGAAGACCAAAACACAGGAACATTCACATCCACCGAAGACCAAAACACAGGAACATTCACATCCACCGAAGACCAAAATAAAGATATATTCACATCCACCGAACACCGCGACACAAGAATACTCACATCCACCAAAAACAACAACACAGAAACATTCACATCCACTGAAGACCAAAACACGGAAACATTCACATCCACCGAAAACAACACAGAACGAGGAATGAAGCTCTGAGCGAAAATTACTCAAGAAAATATATAAAAGAGCAATAAAAAACAAAAACAAAGAATAAATGGAAGATAAAATGGGAAAGAATGAACTGGAGGACAGACAATAGGAGAAGGAATGAATGGAAGGAAAGTGAAAAGAATGTGGACCGTATGAAGGGCGAGATGGGGGAGGGGAAGTGAGTCAGTCTGTTATTGTCCGTTATGGTTGACGTCCGGTAGGAACCAGAACACAGAAAAGGAAGATTCGTAATATTAGTAAATAACACCCGCAATTTTCACCCTCCAAACTACACAGCAAAAAATAAATAAAGAAGAATGGAAGGAAAGAGAGGAAGAAAGGAAAGAAAAGGGAAAGGAAGGAAGGAAGGAAAAGGGAGAGGAAGAAAGTAAGAAATTTAAAATAGTTCTGTGCACGTACGAGAAGGAGGTTAGACAGGATGGAACGGTTCACATCCACTAAAATCCAAAACAAATAATACGGAGACTAAATATAAAACGCCAATCTCAATTTCAATAAAAGGAATATAATAAGGATACTACAATAAAGACAGAAATAATGGAAGAACGCATTAAAGAGTAAAAAGCCGAAAACAATCCGACAAATGATATGGCCGCGGGAGGGTGGCAGGGCGGGTGTGTGAGTCAGCTGGTTCACATCCGCCAAAAACCAAAACACATTGATAACCAGCAAGATAAAAGGAGAAAATTTAAGTTACAGATAATAAAAATAAATACAGATGCAGCGCGAACGAACGAAAGAAAAAATATATATATAATTTAATAGAGAATGTGTGTGTGTGTGTGTGTGTGTGTGTGTGTGTGTGTGTGTGTGTGTGTGTGTGTGTACGCCATGGCTGACATCCTCCCGTGTGCGTCAGTAGCAGGAAGTGGCTTACGGACACGGTATCTTCTGCTGAGAGAGAGAGAGAGAGAGAGAGAGAGAGAGAGAGAGAGAGAGAGAGAGAGAGAGAGAGAGAGAAACGGAAGCTAAAATTAAAAACAAAATTAACAAAAAATCAAGAAAAAAATAAAACCAACACAATAAAAAAAAGACCCGAAAGGAGAACGGTGGCTGAGTGGACCAAGCCTCTCCATTTTTTCTCACAGGCTTCTTTACAACACAGGATGATCTACACTTAACACACATTCATCCTAGGCCTAACACTCTCCTTACATCTTCACTATGGACGCTACTACCCGATGGAACTGGCTAAGAGGAGAGTTTGATGCCCTGAATTTAGTTATGAGTTTAGTGACCAGCCTCCATCGCCCCTGAGCGGCATTAGGTGAGGAATAATCCCAATTTTACCGGACTTAAACCCTAAGCGCCGTAACCCACTAGTTCACCAGGCGTTCTTTCGGTGCTATGGTTACCACCCAGCGTAGTAAATGGTCTCCTGGTTTAAATTCACCTTAATAATTAGAATATACATCTCTACACCCTACACCATACTACAGTACACTACACCCTACACTTACACCTGAACCCTACACTTCAATGGCTTCAGAGGCTATGGGTTCTCAGAAGACAGACGGACAGACAGACAGACAGACGGATAGACAGATACCGTACACAGAGACAAACAGACAGACAGATAGATGGGAAGGTAGGTAGGTAGGAAGAGACAGACTGATAGACAGACGTGAAGGCATAGATAGATACTGGCATACTGATAGATATAATTAACTGATAGATACACAAATATATTCCATTCACTTTAACTTGACAGAGATTTTCGTCCTCTTGCAGCTTATTTGACGTGGCTAAGTGGCAATGACAATACTATGGCTTTACATCATTTCCATAGCACTTCTTCGAGACTAGCACCATATTCTAGTGTTTATTGCTACAGATGGCAATTTTAGGCCAAGTTAAACTGAACGGAGTATAGCATACCCACATTCTCTCTCTCTCTCTCTCTCTCTCTCTCTCTCTCTCACACCTATATCCCCCTCCCCTCCCTCCCCCACCCACCCACCTACCTACCTACCTGCCTAGCCCAGTCATTCACTACACCTGCTCCACACAACTCTCTCTCTCTCTCTCTCTCTCTCTCTCTCTCTAATCTGGCTCTTTTCCTGTCGCTATCGCTATCTTTTCCTCTTTTTCTGTTTCTCTCTCTCTCTCTCTCTCTCTCTCTCTCAAATAATCCAAACACACACACACACACACACACACACACACACACACACGAAAACAGGCACAGATATAGGAAGCCCTGTGTGTGTGTGTGTGTGTGTGTGTACGTATACCTGCTCTGTGGGGTGACTCATAAAGCGAGGGAGGGCCGTATGGCAACACTCCCCCCTGTGTTACCTGATACCGCATTTTTTCTCATCTTTCCCTCCCTTTTACGTCCACTGCGCAATAAAACCAGCGCATCCATCAACACCAACTAACTTAATACAACAAACAAAACCAAATTCACCCGTTCCAGCCAACCAAAGACTCGAAAATAAATATCAAGCCAACACACAATTGTTTTTGCGACTGGT
>NC_137012.1:29600652-29603152 GCF_032717465.1 Coenobita brevimanus
CTTATTTACCACCGGGGGTCATTAAGGGCTAAATTAAGGGCTTTTAAAATATGATGGACGCCTCTACGGACATCTTAAGACAGACTGAAGAAATTAATACTCTGGGTGTCGAGGGTATTTGGGGTATTTTGGGGTATTTTGTGGGTATTTTGTGGTATTTTGGGTATTCTTTGGGAATTTATTTTTTGGGGGGTATTTTTGGGTATGTTTGGAGTATTTACTGTTTTTTTTTTTTAGGTCAGACGATTTTTTTTGGGGGGTCAGATGGTTTTTCAGGGTCTTTCAGGGCTCAGATGGTTTTTCAGGGTATTTCAGGGCTCAGATGGATTTTTTTAGGGTAATCCAGGGCTCAGATTTTTTTAAGGGTATTTTAGGGCTCAGATGGTTTTTTTTGGGGTATTTCAGGGCTCAGATGGTTTTTTGGGGGTATTTCAGGGCTCAGATGGTTTTTTTGGGGGTATTTCAGGGCTCAGATGGTTTTTTCAGGGGGCAGATGTTTTTTCTGAAGTCAGGTGGGGTGTCACACTCTAGCTCATACTGGGGTCTGAAATGAGAAAGAAAATCTATGTTAATGTTTTAATATATTATAAATTCGAATGTGGTAATTATACTCCTAACATAATAATAATAATAATAATAATAATAACAATAATAATGATAATAATAATAATAATGGCGCTACTACTACTACTACTACTGCTATACTATTCATCATCATCATCATCATCATCCTAACCCCTATCACTTAAAGACAGAGATAAGTCTGTAAGTTATAACACACACACACACACACACACACACACACATGGAGTAGGCGGGATTGAAACACAGGAAAAGGAAACACGGACTGGGAAAAACAGAGGCAGGCCATTGAAACAGGACTACACACGTATCCTTCCACGCAACGGTGACGGAAGGATGATGTCAGGGTTATTCTTTGCTGTGACGCTGTGCTGTATGATGTAAGGAAATAACTAAATAAATAAATAAATAATGATAATGATAATAATAATAATAATAATAATAATAATAATAATAATCAAATAACAATAATAGTAATGATTGATGGTGACAAATCCCACCACCACTACTACCACTACTGCTAACAATAACACAAATACTACTACTATTCCTGCTACATACTATTAGGCTACTACTACTACTACTACTACTACTACTACTATCTCCCATGTCTTTATATTTTGAAACAGTGAATGAAAAGCTGTGATATACTGTATTGTACCTTCCTTCCTTCCTCCTTCCTCTTCTCCCTTTCCTCTTCGTCTTTACCTGCTCCCTCCCTGCTTCAATTCTCTTTCCATTCTCTTCCTTTTTTTTTCCCCTCCAAACCTCCCACATTCCTCTCCTCTCCCCTCCCTCCTCTCCTTGTCTCCCTCCCTCCATCTACGACAGTCCCTTGTTCCTCCTCCCTTCCTATTCTCCCTACTGAGCCTCAAGGAACGGGTTATTGAGTCTATGCCCAGAGTTGGACACGTTAAAAAATATTCCTCCATCTTTCCCTCCTCTTCCTTCACCCCCCCCCCTTGCTTCCCTTCCTTCCTTCCCTCTTTTTCTCCCTTCTTTCCCCTCCTTCCCCCACCCTCCTCCATCTCCCTCTCTCCTTTCTCCCCCATTCTTTCCTTCCCCTGCTCCTCCAATTTCTTTCTTTCTCTCTTCCTTCCCCTCCCCCTTTTGTCTTGAGGGTGGGGGTGGGTAGGGGGGGTCATTCCTCCGTGTGACTCACTGTGTTACGTGAGTCATACAGTCACGGTCACTCTAATACTTCTCTCTCTCTCTCTCTCTCTCTCTCTCTCTCACACACACACACACACACACACACACACACACACACACACACACACTCAAAATCCGCCCCCAAACGTTCCTTTCAACTCACCCACGAGATGCGAATGTATGTATGTATGTATGCAGGTAGGTAGGTAAGTAGGTAGGTAGGTAGGTAGGTAGGTAGGCAGGTATGACCATAAGTATTAACAGGGCTAATATTCCAGAAGTTTCTCCTAACATGTATTGTCCTAACTGGCTATATACTTCCCCCTTCGCACCTCAGTGACAAGATGGCGACTCCACAGGTACTTACACTCCCATTATTGATCACTTTTATCACCATTAAAACTTATACCAAAGCCCCTCACACCATGCAGGATCAGGCAAGACAAATAGATGTGAAGTTAGATAGATAATAACACAGTAAACATCAAAATAATACCAGAAATATAACAGTACAAAGCCACACGGGCCCTTTTGATGACGTCACAAAATGGCTGCCACACAAACATTTATATTCACACTCTTTATACCTTAATCATTAACAATTATAAACATTGAACATGGAATTATAAAACAGACAGACAGATAGACAGGCAGACAGCTACAGACAGACAGACAGGTAGGAAAGGTAGACAATTACAACTTTTAATAATATAATAACATCTAAACGGGTCCCTTTTATGACGTCACAAAGATGGCGGCTATGCAA
>NC_137012.1:29613152-29703152 GCF_032717465.1 Coenobita brevimanus
ATAATAATAATAATAATAATAATAATGATGATGTCTACCCATATCTATCTCAGGCAATTTTACTTCGTCAGGCGTATCTATGTTCTGTCTATTAGCACACAGCAATATATTATCTATCTATCTATCTACCTACCTATCTATGTTCATCACTATTCTATTTTCTGTGTGTGTGTGTGTGTGTGTGTGTGTGTGTGTGTGTGTGTGTGTGTGTGTGTGTGTGTGTGTGTGTGTGTGGAAAGTTGGCACCTGAATTCTTCCTGTCCCTCCTCCCAAGCTCTCTCTCTCTCTCTCTCTCTCTCTCTCTCTTCCCTCCACACTTTCTCTCCTTCTGCTTTCCCTCCCTCCCTTCCTTCCATCCTCTTCCATCCCTTCCTTCCTCCCTCCATCCTTTCCCTCCCTTCCTTTGCTCCCTCTATAGTTTCCCTCCTTCCTTTCCTCCCTCCCTTCCCTCCAAAATTACCTTTCCAACTGATTACAGGTTAATTGGAGGAGCATTCAGATTTAAAGAAGGAAATATGTATAGTTCAGATCTTCTATAATATCCTTCGTAAGACCGCACTTAGAATATGGTGTCCAATTTTGGTTACCATAATGAAAATAAATACAAGAGAAAAAAAATAGTCTCATAATTATGTACTCCGTTATTTGAGGGCAGTGAAATGGCGGGGGACAGGGCGACATGGGGGCGATTTGTTTGTGGCCACCCCTTACGGGATTAAGGCGTCTGGCAATAGATAGATAGATAGATAGAAATAATAAAAATAGTGGAGCTGGAGAGAATATCCTTTTATCATTCCAACCTGGCGTAAATTTGCCATCTCTCCATCTTGAAAGCTGAGTTATAACAATAGATTAACACCAGAATATGATGGAAGTCACGAAGAAGTGCTATGGGAAGGTTATATTTTTCTGCCATGGAGATACGTGAAATAAGCTACTGAGGAACGAAAATCTGGGCCAAGTTAAGATGAAAGAACTATAGCCACAAGAAAGGTTGATAAAAATGATACCTGCTTTGGATTAGATACGATATGGTACGAGAGACATAGAAAAAGCGAATTTGTTTATCTTCGCTCAACTCCTTCGTTATATGAAAGGAAAGGGTGTTGCTGAGGAAAGGATGAGGAGGGAGAGAGACAGCACAGGGAAGAGAGGGGAAGGAAAGGGAGGAGAAGAGAGACAGCGCAGGGAAGGGATAGGAAGGAGAAAGTTGGACAGTGAAAAATGGGGGAAGAAGGGAAGGAGGGAAGGGGAAGAGGTGAGAGGAAAGGAAGGGAAGAGGGGGAAAAGGAGAGGTAGAACGGAAAGGAAGGGAGGGAAAGAAGGGAAAGGAAGGAAGGGGAGGAAAGAGGAAGCGAGAGGAGGAAGGGAGAGGAAGACAGAGAAGAGTGGAGAATGAGGAAGGGAAAAATATAATAAGGGATGGGAAGAAGAGAGTTTGAGTGGGGAAAGGTCGAGAAGTAGGGAGAGAAGGAAAGGGAAGGAAAGGAGAAGGAAGAGGGGAAGAGAAAGTTAAGGGAGAGAGAAGAAAGGTGAGGGGAGGCATGGGGCAGGTGAGAGAGGGGAAGGGAGGGGAATGGAGGGGAAGGTGTGACGTAAGGACCACATCACCCCCACAAATAGCTGTTGGCTGGGGAAGGGCCAGGAAGGGGGGGAGGGGGAGGGGAAGGGAGGGGGAATGGAGAGAGGAGGGAATGAAGGGGAAGAGAAAGGAGAGGAGAGGAGAGGAGAGGAGAGGAGAGAAGAGGAGAGGAGAGGTGAGGAGAGGAGAGAAATGGAGAACGGAGGAACGGGGGTATGGGGAGGGAAGAGGAGGGGAGAAAGGAGTTATATAAAGGAAGAAAAGAGACAGGAATGGAAAAAGGGAAGATGAGAGAGAGAGAGAGAGAGAGAGAGAGAGAGAGAGAGAGAGAGAGAGAGAGAGAGAGAGAAACTTTCCTTCAATGAAAAGACAGACATAAGACATCAAAAGGGAGAAGAAAAGAGAAGGAGGGAAGGGGAGGAGACAAAGGAGGGGGATTAGCATGCAGAAGAGGAGGAGGAGGAGGAGGAGGAGGAGGAGGAGGAGGAGGACAGAGGGAGGGAGGAAAAGAGGGAGAAAGGAGGGGGAGGGGGAGGAGGAAGGGGAGAGTTAGTTACATGATGATAGTTGTCAAGTAGCCTAGACTCACCACCTGCTGTACTCTCTCTCTCTCTCTCTCTCTCACACACACACACACGCGCACACACACACACACACGCACACACACACACACACATACACACACACACACACACACACACACACACACACACACACACCACACACAATCCTTCTCTATCACACAAATTGAGAGAGAGAGAGAGAGAGAGAGAGAGAGAGAGAGAGAGAGAGAGAGAGTTAAAAGAGGTATGGTGAGGGGAGTAGATAGGAGTGGATAGCGATAACACAATCTACTACGTGATAATTACAGCTTACACAACAACTCCACTTCAGAACAGTCCCCCCCTTCACTGGAGAGAGGGACGCCTTCACGTGGTGGCACCGACAGAGCCAGGCAAGTACGCCGGAAGGATATACAAACTTCAACTCCCTTCCTATATCCTCAGAGGCGTTTCGTGGACGGCAGGAGAAGGGAAACGTAAAAAAAAAAAAAAAAAAAAAAAAAAAAAACAACAACAACAACAACTGACAAAAGCGTAAAAAAAAAAAAAAAAAAACAGCACTACTAAACCCCAAGAAAAAAGGGCCAAATGTAGGAAAAGTCTTGCTGAGAATCCATTATAAAAAAAAAGATGATAAATGCCTCAGTAAAACCGCCTCAGAATCAATATAAACCGAATCAAATGTCGTGTCAAAACAGTTTATAATGAGCACTAAAACTCAAAGTACAGCGCCGATACCCACTGAAAAACAAGGGAAAGATGAAGAAGAATGATGATTAAAAAAAAAAAAAAAAAAAAAAAAAAGAGCGCCAAAACACACTGAAAAAACGTGACATTGAGGAAGCGAGGAGTGTCGGAAGCTTGGCCGTGTTTTCTTTCCGCTTTTTTTTTTTATTTTTTCAGTGGCCGCGTTTTAGGTGGCACTATGATCTTCGAAGCACCTCTTACCGATTTATTTACCATACTACACCTCAGTATTCCCCTGTATGTTATTACCCTCCCCAAACAAACTTGAGGTTATGTGGTCACCCGTGTCTGTCTGTCTGTGAATAAAATATCTCAAAAAATTCTTATCGGATTTCAATGACCCTTGGTGGATAGGTGGGCAAGAGGTCAAGGAGGAACTGATTATATTTTGAGGAGGATCCGGACGCAGGAAACGAAAAAAAAGGGTATTTGCGGAGGTATGCACTCTCTGAAGTTATGAAACAAGGCTAAGACCGTAGAATTGTGTGGCCGTAACGTATTCGTCTGGCAGGAAACAGGAATGGTAATAGTAAATCCTAAATCTTACTGGCGTTGGAGGAGGTATGCGTTCTCTGAGTGCTTTCTAGTCCATATAATTTTCCTGTACCATTCGGAATAAATCGCTAAGGAAGAGATGATAACAAGAAAGAAATACAGGGCACTGAAGAAATTTGGAAGTTTGGCCCTGTTTTCTTTCATTTTTTCAGGAGGTGCTTTTCCATTTGGGGCAAGTTGTACCTGTGTGTGTGTGTGTGTGTGTGTGTGTGTGTGTGTGTGTGTGTGTGTGTGTGTGTGTGTGTGTGTGTGTGTGTGTGTGTGTGTCCTTGAAGTGATTAAAAGGTAAGGAGAGGAAGACGCAGGGATGAAGGAGAGAAAACTAACATGTTAGTTACTATGTGAAAGAGTACAAAGGAGTACAAAGCAAGAGAAAGGAATACAAAGGAGAAGAATGGAGAGCAATGGAGTAGAAAGAGTACAAAGGGATAGATAAAGTAGAAAGAGTAGACAGGAACAGAAAGGAATACAAAAGAGTAGAATGGAGTACAAAGGATAGTTAACATCACCAGACCCTTTATCCAGTAAGTGTGACTGCTTAATTTTCCTCACCCATGCTAGCGATGTACAGATGGAAGGAAGGAAGGAAGGAAGGAAGGACGAAAAACAGAAAGTGAACAAGAAGAAAACAGGGAGAGGGAATGGAGAGGGAATGGAAGGAAAGGAAAAAAACAGGGGAAGGAAGGGAGGAAGGAAGAATGAAGGAATGAAAGAAGGAAGTAAAGAATAAAAGAAGAAGGAGAACACAGGTATAATTCTTCTTTTGATCCCTCTGCTGCCTGCCTGCCCACCACAACAAAGAAGTAGGAGCTGAATTATGAAGCATAGCTGTTTCTAAAGGTGGGCAAATGTTTACTTGGGTTTAGGTTTTAACTCTCTCTCTCTCTCTCTCTCTCTCTCTATTTCGGCCCCAGGTTCATCTAAACATGAAACCAGTGGACTGCAGGCTGAAGTTGTCCTCTGCCAGTCCACCATCCTCCGTTGGGGGATAGGAAGGGAGCTGAGGGATCGTTGCATAACCAGGCAGTGGAGCAGCTCGGCTATATCAGTGCCACCACATGAAGGCGTCCCTCTCCAGCACCAGGCCAAGTGTGAGTAAAAAGGGAAGTGAGAACAAATGACTATCACCTTGAAAGGGTCCACGTTTCTTCCATCTTTCTCTTCTTTTCCTCCCATGATATTTCCAGCTTCCATTCTCTTTCTCCCGGCGTGAAATATACGTCAGTTACCCTCGCACGCACCCCTGCCCCGGCCCATCCGTTGTGGCCGTTATGGACCAGATTTGAATTCGAATTTTCCAGAAGCCCCCGCTTTCAAATATGGTCGCCGTACCACTGGAACGGGTGGTAGGTGGTGACGACCATCATCCACTCAATTAATGTAGTGCTGACTACAGTTTCCATATATATATATTTTCGTTTTCTGTCTTCCACCCTCTTTTTCTCTTGTTCCCATCCTTCCCGACACTTTTTAATACTATTCATTTCACATCTAGTTCCTCTGCATTGAGTGACAAGCTAAACAGTTTCCTGTAACCCAGGGAACACTGGTTGGTAACCATGTAACCCAATGATGGGGTGATGTGGAGCCTACTATGTTGCCCTCATTAACTGCATGGAAACGCGTATGCGATATCCATCCGGGGACCAAACCTCAACACTCTTCCCCGCACTTCGCTGTGACGAGGCACTGTCTGACGCAAAGGAACGTCGGTTCACTGCAGAACGGACCTGCAGGTGCAGCTACTTGCCTGCGGTTATTGGGTCTGCTCGGCCAAACAGGCAGGGGTTGATAACAACATCCATTGGAGATGAGAGATGTTATTCAAGTCATATGCATTTATATTACGTAAATTAATGATTTTTTATTCCTTCCAGCATGAGGATGTATTTTATTCTAGTCCTGCTTCCGTCTTACAATTATATATATTCATCCGAGTAAGAAGCCCTAATGGTACAGGTCGAAGAAGAAGAAGAAGAAGAAGACTCCAAATGCAAAACAATTACACTTCCCGCCATAAGCCCCACAACACAAATGACAATATAAACGCGCTAAGAAATCAAATCCCCTACAAGAGCCTCCGATCCCCTGTGCCATATATCCTAGGAGGGTCAGGCAGTATAAACATCACGAAGACAAACACAAACACTCTTACAAAAACAAAACAGCATCTAAAACGTACCGATAAACGCATACATACACATACATACACACACACACACACACACACACACACACACACACACACACACACTCCTGAAAAAAAAAGGCCAAAATTTACCCAATTACCTTATCTAAACATCGTAAACCAAATCATCTATAAAAAGGATCGGAACCCCTAAACCGTACAACGAAGGAGGGTCGCGTAGCCTTAGCACCTCCCGTCTTGACAAACGCGCTCGTAAAGAAGCTGGACGGCTGCAATACAAACAACCCGTCTTTTTCACACTCCCGCCGCGTAAACAACAACAAACACAAATAAACAATAACAAACGTACAGGGAGTAAACAAACAGTGCGAAGTTACGTAAAACGGAGAACGGCTGCGTAGAAAAGAAATTACGTAAAACCGAAACTGCGACGCATTCGAGTTACCTGTTGCGCATCATTACGAAGCACTGCGCAAAACGGCGAACTTTTGCGCAAACTTGAGAAACCTTACGCAAAACTGTGAATAGAAAAACGAAGCTGAGAAAATATTGCAAGATTTAAATTCGATAAAAAATGGCAAAACATATTACGTGAAACTGCAAAGTGTTGAGTCAGCTCGATAAATTTTCAGCAATCGTACAATCTATCTATCTATCTATCTATTGCCAGACGCCTTAATCCCGTAAGAGGTGGCCGCAAACAAATCGCCTCCATGTCGCCCTGTCCCACGCCATTTCATTGCAATCATACAGGCTTTCGCTAAATTGCAAACACTTACTTCTAACTACGAACTTCGGGGTAAAATACGAAGTTATGTCAAACTAAGGCCTGTTACGTGGAAAAAAAAAAAAAGTATTCAGAGGCCACATACTTCGCCAATACTAATAACAAGTATGATTTAGGGCTGTAATTCTCGTACCCTACCAGACGAACACCTTTACGATCTCACATAGTCCATTAATTCTACGGTCTTACTCTGCCCTGTTACATAATCTCATAAGGCGCATACCTCCACCAGCACACACACACACACACACACACACACACACACACACACACACACACACACACAATATTTATTTCAGCATCCGGCTCCACCTTAAAACCTAATTAACTCTTCCTTGACCCACTCCCCACCTGTTCACAAAATTTTACTGAAAACCAAGAGCATTTTTTGAGATATCTGGTACAGACAGACAGACAGACACAGACAGGCGGACAGACAGACATGGGTGAATACATAACCACAGGCCACTTTAGCTGGGGGTGGTAATAATAATAATAATAATAATAATAATGATAATAATAATAATAATAATAATAATAATAATAAAGATTCCACCGGGTTTACGTTAGATGAATCTGAGACTACATAAGCAACAACAGAGAGAGAGAGAGAGAGAGAGAGAGAGAGAGAGAGAGAGAGAGAGAGAGAGAGAGTACTATCTCCCAATCACCCCGTCTAAAATAAGCGAGATTGGTACCGAGCCGAGGAGTATTTGTTGCTAGGTACGGTTACTGTGTAGGTACGTAGGTAGGTAGGTAAGTAGGGTACGTAGGTAGATAGCTACAAAGGAGAATAAGTAGGTAGGTACGTTGGTTGGTAGGTAGGTAGGTAAGTACGGTAAGTAGGTAGAAAGATAGCTAGAAAGAATAAGTAGGTAGGTAGGTACGTAAGTAAGTAAGTAGGTAGGTAGGTAGGTGCGTAGGGGAGTGGCTAGGCAGAAAAAAGCTTGAGAACTAAATAAATAGGTAGGTAGGTAGGTAGGTAGGTAAGTAAGTAAGTAGAAAGACAGAAATATAAGTAGGTAAGGAGTGGTTTATTACTGGTTTAGGTAGGTAGGAAAGACGAGAGAGAGAGAGAGAGAGAGAGAGAGAGAGAGAGAGAGAGAGAGAGAGAGAGAGAGAGAGAGAGAGAGAGAGATAAGCACATACTCAACATTTCTCTTACCACAATACCAAGTTGAAGAAGCCTTACCAAGCCTCCTGTGTGTGTGTGTGTGTGTGTGTGTGTGTGTGTGTGTGTGTGTGTGTGTGTGTGCGTAAGCAGAAGGGCAAGGGGCAAAACGGCAGACAGGGGAGGAAGAAAGGGAGGCAGGAAGCAGGGAAGGAAGGAAGGAAAGAAGGAAGGAAGGCAGGACGAAGAGAAAGAAAAGAAGGAAGCATAGAAGAGAGAAGGAGAGAGAGAGAAAGAGAGAGAGAGAAGTGGCAGCAGGTAAAAAGCACCAAAGCATCCTCTCTCTCTCTCTTTCTCTCTCAAGGCTAATGCTATCCAAACACCTAACAATTACGCAGGAAACGTATAGCATTGTGAGCAGAACCATCCTTGAACTTAAACCCCGCTCTCTCTCTCTCTCTCTCTCTCAAAATAATAATAATAATAATAATAATAATAATAATAATAATAACAATCCATCCATCCATCCATCATCCAATCCTATATTGCCCCACGAGGAGCGTAGGAGCCCGGGGCTAGGCAGTTGGTCCCGACATTTAAGATGAGTGTGTCCAGCCTCACTCATCCCTGAGTGGTATTACATGAGCAATCAACCCCAACCAACCCCTTGGATATAAACCTTCACCGGCTCAATCCGATTGGAGCGCAATAATTACCCACTAAAACCACCAGGCGCCAAAATCTGGTTATATGGTTACCACCCAGCGTAGTAAATGCTTTCCTGGTGTACAGGAAACCATTTGGCTTGTCACTCAGTGTAGGGTAACCCACAGGCTGAAGGAAGAGGAAATAATGAAGGAAAGAAAGGCAGAAGAGGGAGTGTAAAGTCACCCGTAGGCAGAAGGACAAGGAAAGAATGAAGGAAAGAAAGATAGAAGAGAATGGAAGGAAAGAAGGATGGAGAGGAAAAGGCAGACACCCGAGAGCAGCACTACATCCAGTGAGTGGATGGTGAGCGTCCCCACCTACCACAAACATAATAATAATAAATAAAAAAATGAAAAAAAGGTAGGCCCCCCCTGAACGCACCACCCATTTTCTACGATGCTCATTTTTTTTCTGAATCCTTTCATTTTCTATGCATATTTTTCCTCTCTCTCTCTCTCTCTCTCTCTCTCTCTCTCTCTCTCTCTCTCTCTCTCATTAAAGCCAGCAACGTTTACTCCCAGTACAAACGTTCTTTCAGGGAGTGACTTCAGGCGAGAAACGTTCATTTAATATTCCTTCAGTGGCTTCAGGCCTTGTGTGTGCACTGTATACCGCACATATACCTACACAAACATACTGTACATACCCTTGCACACATACACACACACACACACACACACACACACACACACACACACACACACAAATAATCCAAGACCGAAAGAAAAAAAATACAAATCCATAAAAATCCCTCTAATCCGAACTTGGACCATACGTAAAATCTCTTCGTAGGCGATTTATTATTATTATTATTATAAGAACTCCAAAATAATTAAAATAAACAGATAATTAACCCACAATATTAACATAATAAAAAGGTGATTATTACCCCACACAACCTCTTCAACCCCCCAATGACAATCCCAACCCCAAACCCCCAAATTTCCACATACTAACATCTTAATTAACGAAACTCCAACCCCAAGATAACTGAATAAATAAAAAAAGTGTTAATTAACCCACAAACCTCATAAACCCCAAAGCTAATCCATCCCTAACCCCCAACCTCTCCATAACACCGTAACAACCCCAATATCAAAACCCCCAACCCCCAAAATAGCTAAAAAACGAAATTCAGTGATATTTTAACCCCACAAAACCTCTCAACCCCAATGACAGCTCAACCCCCAACCTCCCCTAGCCTTCAAATAATCAGCAAAAACCTCACACAGTCTACGTCTAAACCTCAACCCCAATATTACTCGATTTAAAAGCCTGCAACCTCACCATGACCCAATCAAAATCATATTACTCCAAAATCCTTCCTAACCTCATTCCTCCAACCCCACAATAACGCAATAAAAAGAATCCTACTTGTAAATCCTTCCCAACCTCATAATAATCCATCCCAACCTCATACATCCAACCTCACAATGCCCCAGTCGTAGGAATATTGCTCCTAAATCCTTCTCAACCTCACAATAACCCAAGCAAAATAATGTTACTCTTCCATCTTTCCCAACCTCATAATCCAACCCAACCTCACATAACCCAATCAATATTATTCTTAAATCCTTCCCAACCTCATGTCTCCAAGCCCACAATACCCCAACCAAAATAATTTTACTGTATCCTAAACCCTTTCCAACCTCACTAATATAACTTATAACCTCAAAACCTTAAAATATCATATGAAAAAAGTCCCTACTCTCAGATCATATGTAACTTCTCCAAATTTTAAACTGTCTTACTCCCACAACCTCACACTACAGCTAAACCCACCATCAAAACCCCACAACCCCACCTATACCCCAAAATCGAAAAAATATATATGCCCCAACCTTCCCCTCTCCATATAACCCCTCAAAAAACCTCTAATACGATCACCCTAAAAACTCAAATACCCCAAACTCGCCCTCAAAACCCCCTAACCCCATAACCAACCCCAAAATACAAAACAAAATAAAACCCATCCAACCCCATACACTGTATTATCTCCCAAAACCTCGAACTCAAAGAAATAACACCTCAAACCACCATCTTCTCAAACCGTCTCCCAAAACCTCCTAACCCCAATTTTAACCTACCCCAAAACCGAAAACCCAAAAATATACGCCTAAAAAAATCTCCCCACCCCATACAACCCCTCAAAAATTACCTAACCACAACAGATCTCGCCTTCAAAATCTCAAATTCCCCATGACCCGTCCTCAAAACCTCCTAACCCCATTCCTAACCTACCCCAAAACCCTCCGCTAACCCCAATTCAACCCAGACGCCCCTATAACGGGGTTTGGAAATCACAGGCCCAGAATTTTGGCTCCGTCCCAAACCTTCCTGACTCGGAGATTGTCCTGCGAGGCTCCAATTCTACATATAAGACTAATTTATTCGATAACAGGGTAACTAGAGGGGTAATTATAGGTAGTAGGGTTACGCAGGGGTTAATGGGACTTACCTATAGTGAATTTGGGTGACTCTAAATCGGGGTTCGGAGGGGCTGACTCAGAGCTGCTTTAGGCCACTGACTCACGCGTTAAAACTTCTAATATTTCCCACTCTCACGCTTTCCCCCGAACAATATCGACGTCGGGGGAGCCTCCAGGGGAGCCTCACACTCCGGGGGGAACATTACACACTTCTAGTCAAGTCGTCACTACTGTCCAAAAGGGATGGCAAGCCTAAAGATACACTCAACTTCTCATGTAGCCTCACCGATGCATCTATGACTAATGCTAGACGCGTGTTTGGGGAGGATTTAAAATTCGTAGGGGCACAAGCAGCCATTTTTCTCCATATTTCTATGTCCAGGATTTTATTACTCGTTCTGTTCGTGTTCTCAGAGTTATCCCCGTGGTGCTGACCTTCATGGGTTATTATCTTGACCGCGAAATTAAGAGTAGCGTGAAGGTGTGATGTGAAGACCAACTTGGCACACATCAAGGGCCTGCGTCCGTTTTCGTCAATTACGGTTTATAAATTATCACGCTTAGCACCAATATTTGAGCTATTACCTTCAATCGATGCTTCATATTGCTTCTAAGTTATCATTTATAC
Source organism: Coenobita brevimanus (assembly GCF_032717465.1). Taxonomy (NCBI): domain Eukaryota; kingdom Metazoa; phylum Arthropoda; class Malacostraca; order Decapoda; family Coenobitidae; genus Coenobita; species Coenobita brevimanus. Next base: position 29,624,412 of record NC_137012.1, read on the forward strand.
ATGATTCAACACTGGATTATAAATACAGGCAAAGTTCTCTTACCTAGAAGGCGAAGTCGCAAGCTATTGACGGAAACGGAAGTACCAGAAGATAACAGATGCGCAAACCTACAAAACTATGTGCAAATAAAGGTTTATGATATCACTAAGCGACTTGATAGTGACAATTTTGTCATTTTTCCACACACTGACCTTCAAATCTGCCTAACGAACATGTTGTGTCCCCAAATGGAAAAAATATAATGCATCTAGTCGGTGGCAGCATCTTCGACCAATCGCAAGGCGAGCTGGAACTTCCCTGTGACATCATCAACAGCCAATCGCAATTTTTATTCCTTAGAACTATCAAATGATCCATTTTTGTAGGCATTGTATCCAACTTATTCATATGCATGTAAAACCTTCCAGTTATCGTTGATTCAGCAAACTACAGCAATAATTTTCAAGCTTCTATATACCAAATGCGATGTAAATAAAGGGTACATGCTTAAAAAATTGCATTTCATCCCATCAACCATAATCCATGTTGCTGATCATTGGTACAAGTATTGGATTTATTGAAAAATAAATTATTACCGAATACTTCCAAAACTATTCATTGAAATATATAAGAACTCCGTTTTCTCGAACAATTACAGGGTACACTTACAAAGATTTCACCTACCAAAAACCAACACAATTTTATTTTTCCAAACGAATTCAATAAAAAAAAGGCATCGAACACTCTAAGACATAGTCCTATACGTATTCATAATGAGCTACTGCATTATTATTTGCTTATTTTCATTTTTAAAATAGGTTATATACTTCACTCACTGAGTGAAGGTAATACCTCAAAATATACAATAAATGCCAACTTCTTCTTTACACTGTGTCCTGATATACCTCAAAATATAAAATCTATAAATGTCAACTTATACTTTACACTATGTCCACAAACTACAGGGAAACAGTTTACTTCATGAAAATGCTAAACAGAATTGTTTAAATGCTATAGCACTTCCCAAGCTCAGAAGCAAGCCCTGCCCTACAGAAACTTTCCAATTTAAACATTTTCTTGGTGCCTCCTTTGCAAAGCCCATTATCCCCTGACTGACTTTCTACATTTCCTTTCATCTCTTTTTTCCTAGGCTGGTCTCTCCTGCCTCCATTCACATTTATGCTTACACACCTCTACACACATCTCTCCCCTCAGCCTATCTTTGTGCAAGACCTACCTTTAACACACTCCTGACCCAATTTTCACCCATACAGGCACACTGGACAACCTATCCCACAAGAATAAATACAGCATATCCACCTAACCTTTCTCAGTTCATTGTTTATACACCTGTTCAAATGCTTATTTTTTTTTTACTTTTATTTTTTTTTACCCTTCATGTTTGGTGACGGAGAGCAACATCTCTATGTAGTGGCACTGGTGTAACCAAGATGTTCCACTGTCCAGTTATGTAAATGTCCCTCAACTCCCTCCCTATCCTTCAAAAGGAGAAAGGTGGACCAAAGGGGGAGGGCAATTTCAGCCTACTGTCCACTAGTTTTGGTTCAAATGAGCTTGGGGATGCAATTACTACTACCATTACTCTCTAAGTAACAACACCAACCTACACAAGCTGTCTACTGTACACCTCACCCTGCTATTGGAAGGAGAACTCCCTAGTTGTCACGAGGCAGCAGATCCTTTTCTGTTTTCCATCCACTTCCGTATTCTCGATTCTGCAATGATAAAACTTAAGTGCCATCACCAGCACAAGTTTATGCTCCTTAACCCAGTGATTTTTACCCTTCTGCAGCTTACTTCCCATAGCTTAATGGCTGAATAACACAATACTGTGGTTCTACACCCTTTTCACAGCACTCTTCGAGACTAGTACCAGAGTCTCAAGTTGATATCTTGCTGCAGATTATTTAAGTTGATGAGATGGCAATTTAAAACCATGGTAAAGAGGGTAGAGTAAGATATATTGTACAATTATGCACGAGACTAAATTCACCAATACAGTCAAGGGATATATCCCATATTTGAGTCTACTTCTCTTAACTGAAGCCACTTGACTGACAAAACAAAATGCACAAAAAAAATGTGTAGCATCTAGTTATTTACCATATACCACTACAGTCAGTGTAGTAAAGCCAGAGAAGCCTAAACGTAAGTGGAATACTCTTTTTTGTTCACTAGGGTTACAGCAGAGACTGCCATCTTGATAGCAAAGGGGTTAATAGAGGCTGTCTCTAACCCCTTCACTACTGGAGAAATTTCCTTACTTGAGAAAAAAAAAAAAATACATGGCACAAATAAATTACATGTGAATTCATAACGTCTGTCAGTATTTCCTCACATTTACTGTCAATAATGTATTTCTGGGCACTGACAAGGAGCATGCACGTGGTGGCGTAGGGCACCCAAGGTGGAGCAGCTGAAGCATCCGTCTGAGTACCAAGCCTCCTCATACTTCCCTGCATCTCACCATAGAAAGGACCCTGGTCCAACCCTGGTGGAGCAGTGTGCACCACAAAGGGGTACTGATTCCCAGCACTGTGTTTGTACTGCACTACATATACAGCACCTGTATGACAGCCCCACATAGGCAGCTGCTTACTTGTTGTCGATGAGTCTGCTCGGCCAGACAGACCAGGGTTAAGCAACAACAACAATTGTACTTCCTAATGATTTTGGTAATCTTGTGTGGCAAAAATAATTTCAAATCCACTGAAAATTAGAAACCATCTAGAAGTACTATATAAGTTTTAAAATAATGGTTCAGGTTATTGCAAAAACACTTCCAGTCTTGAGAATTGTAATACTGTACATATATAAATAACTGAAAGCTTCATTTCCACTATACAGTATAAAAATTCACGTATAACATTAAATACACCTTTAAGTGAGTGACTAGACCATTATACCTTATTTTCCTAATGCTTTCTTGAATGTCTGGTAGAACAGCCACACACTTAACCCTGATGACACCAAACCTACTGACCTGAAAGGAAAAATATGTTCCATTTATTCTTACTTTCTATTACGAATGAAAAACTGCACTTAAAAAGAACTTTTTTCATCATCATTAAAATTATCATCAACATCACTATTATCACCATTACCATCTCCAATGGCTAACTCCTGCATGGAAGCCCACCAGTTGGATGTGAGATGACCATCAAATATTACCAGTAAATGTTTCTCACACCTTCATGCTCTCAGTTTTAATAATATGACTATAGGAGAAATCTAACTCACCATCCTATAGTCCTGAATACTGGAGAATGTCTAAATCTGTGGTACACCTGGGCCTTCAACACCTTGTCACTGGCCAGGTTCTGATAGATGTCACTGGTCCTGCAAAAGAACACACTCGGGTGAGGTTCTACAAAACGTTATGACCGCATCCCTGTGAGGCAGAGTCAGGATTCCAGGGGCTTCAGAGGTGAGTGAATCACTGTATGAGACAATTCACTGATGATACTGTTGATAAATTTCCCCCTTTTCATGTTTTTTGCTAGTCCTTCCTTCTGGACCCTACCTCACCCCATCACTGGGTGGGAAAAAAGGTCAGATGATGATGATGAACCACCTCATATAAACTGCCCTCAAGAGGACATAGCAATTAGCATGGCTTGTATATTAAGAATAATAACAGGAAAACTATTAACCTCTTTGCGTCCAGTGTCCTCAATATGGGACGGAACTGGGCATTTTCAAAATTTAATAAAGAAGGGAACCCCAGGGGAGGGACCTATGAGATTCGCAACTAAGAGCCAACAGGTGGAAGGCGGTGTGCCAAGCACCCTTCCAGCAAAATCCCTTGTGCAACAACTCTGGGAACTAAGGTGTTAAACAGCTTATACTAATTGATTCTAAGATGAATTAAGATCCAGCAGCAAAGAGATAACATAAAAGTAGGAGAATCATACAGAAGCTCGCACCAACCGCTTCCAAGATGTTGTTGCAACCAAAGCAGCGTGTCTGTTGAAGGGTCGGACCTCTATGTGTCCGTAGTGTGCCAGTGCAGTGGACACAAGGGCTGGGGTGAGGCGTGACCACCCGTGCCGTGCCTCCACCAGTAGCCATGGAGGTCGTCTGACCTTTGGATCACTCCCAGCAAGGTTCTGTTGTGGTATTGGTAGTGTCAGTCATTATCTTCAGTCTAAGGTGTGTGCAATCAATATGTTACTTCACCTCTTAAACCTTGGCAGATGTCCCAGTGGCAAGTAAAACTATCTACATGGTTATTGCAGTAGTGATCCTAGGCTCATCTGAACATGAGGCATTACTGTATTATGATTAACAAGCAACTCTGAATGAAGAAGAGTTACTGTTTTATCATTAACTAAAAATGTAACAACTTTTTGCAAAATAAATTTAATAAAAGGTTGGGGAGATCCAAAGTAACTCTTGGTTTCTTAAAGGACATGAATCAGAGGTGAAAGAAGGCCTGAGGTATAATCTGTTTTTTTGTGTGTCACAAGAGAGAGAGAGAGAAAAAAAAAAGACTCACTGAAACTGTCTAATGCCACTATATAACTGGAAGGCTCCAATGTCTGGTAATACAGTACAAATGTCCCTCAGGTCCCTTCCCATCTTCCGAAAGGAGGATGGTGGAATGCTGGAGAATGGCACTTTAAACATATACGCCACCAGGTTCATGCCTGGTTGAGCCTGGGACCCCAACAACGACAGTAAAAAAAAAAAAAAAAAAAAAAAAAAAAAAAAAAAAGCCCAATCTTGGATGCAATTCATATTCAAATATTTACTTATAAATACCTATTATTTACTCTGTACACCTAAACTTGAACTAAAGTTCCACCTCTCCATCTTAAATGCTGAGCTGGAATAAGAAATTACAGTAACACTAAAACATAGCACTAGTGAGAAGAAAGTGCTATGAAAAGAATATACATAAAACCATACACTGCTATACTCTGCCACTAAGATCAGGGAAATAAGCTGCTAAAAGAGAAAAATCTCTGTCATGTTAAAGTGGATGATCCATAACACTACAAGGTTGAATATACTTGTTACACTCACTATGTACATGGTCCTGGCTTGCTGAATCTGGACTCTGTTGACAAAGGCTTTGAGTGCATACAAGTGTTCTCGGGGGCTCAGTGGTCGCTGCTGCATCTTTCTGTACAGAAGGAATATTATAGGCGATCAGAGTTAAAAGATGAAGCATTACAATTGAGGTCATTTTCAATTTGATTAAACTCTGGCAGATGTGGAGGTAGAGTATGTATTGTGATACCGTAACACCTAAAGACATGTGCTGAAATTATTTAGCAACAGTATATCCCAGTCCACCCCAATTCACTAACAGTAGACTCTGATGTGTAAGGATGACTAACTCACGATGGCAGCTGCAGCATGGCGTGGAAGTGTGAGAGGCTGAGAAAGCAGAAACCAGTGAGGTAAGCATCATAACCTGCCTCGTGTAGTCTGACACCATCACCATCTGTTAGGTCACAGGTAGGTCCTAGTAACTTTAATTCAGTTTGGCCAGATCATTAAATGAAATAAAATTAGTTTCATTATTTCATTTTGGCTATTGTTTGATTTTTTTTCTTCTAGCTTTGGAGTTCCCTATAATGAAGGAGTTACAGTAACTTCAGTTATATTCATGTAAGTTTTATAAGAATTACTGCCTCCCAGGTGGAGCCATGGAAAGAATACTGTACAGAATTTTGGTAAACATTTCTCAGTTTTTCTATGCCATTCCTACAACCAGAAATATATGTCCAAAAAAAAAGGACTGAGTAAAGTACTGTGCATGACAGGTTACAGGATAACTAGAATGGAAAGCTTACGAAGAAGTGATCCCTCTAGTTAGAGATCAAGCAGCCTGAAGAGCTGCAATTAGCTGACAAAGGCTGATGCAGGCAAGCATGTTGGAACCTTTCTAAATGATATGATGAATGATACTCAGATAATATATTTTTTACTTCCTTTCTTGCTATCTACCAATGATTAAATTATGAGAAGCTTTTCATAATGGAGGGGTTTGAATATGGTCTTCAACAACCCCTTCAGTACAAAAGGTCTTTCTTAAAACAATGTCACATCATTTGGAAGCAAAAAAATAAAATAAAAATGCTGTATACATGACCCTGTGACACACCATATTTACATCCATGTGGCAGGAGTGTGACTGAGGGCCGATACAACACTGGCAGCTCCTCCATTAGGGATGCTGCTAAGGACCCCAAGGCTGTGTCAAATATCACCGAGTTCACTGCAAGAGAGAAAAAAAAAACATTCTATTCATCCACTGCTGTAAGAGAAAGAGAAAATGATGATTTTCTTTCTCATTTCAAAAGAAAATGAACATTCTACCTATCTATCATCCAATCCTTTCTTGGCAAAATAATCAAATGAAAAAAGCTTCTGTACTTCTAATGAGGCAGCCTGTATATATTTTCAAACATCATTATCATCTTCTAGTCTCCTTCTTCCCACTCACAGGTGGGTTAGGTAGGGTCCAGAATGCAAGAAAAACAAAACATATAATAGAGGCAGAACTAATCAACAGCAATGCTAATGAAATGGACCACATAATCATTCACACACCATTCAAGCTTCTGGAACCAACTCCACCTCACATGCATAACCATCTAGACATACGCAATTGATATAACTTATCAGATAGAACCAATCCGATGAGTATCAAATTAAAAAAGATCCATACCATGTTTATCAGCATCTCTGTATATCCTTCGCAGCTCTGATGACAACACTTTGGTATCGTATATGAAGGGGAACATCCTGTGTAACTCTGACTTAAAAGTGTCATAAGAAGAAGGCAGATGACGGTGAAACTGAAATAAAGACAGAATAAAATAAATGCATTCATGATACAATTAATGCTGCTAATATACATAAAAACAGTACATACAGCATCATCATCATCAAAATCCAGACCTCTTCTCCCAGCAAAGGATGGAGTGAGAAAGAGCAATATAGCAGCTCAATAAAACACTGGTGGTGGAGAGGGATGCTTTCATGTGGTGGCACTGATATAAAAGAATGACTCCACTACTTGGTTATGCAAATGTTCCTCAACTCCCTCCCTATCATGAAGAAGAGGATGGTGTACTGCAGGAGAAGAAAAGCATCAGCCTGCAGTTCACTGGGTTCACATAAAGATAAGCTTAGGGCCACAACAACAACAAATACCTGCTCTACTAACTCAGCCTAACTAACATGCTTGTATTTGAACATCAAGACCGGGAGACAATTATGTAGATGACGATGATGATGATGACTGGAGGAGGAGGAGGAGGAGGAGGAGAAATGAGAAAGCACACACACACACACACACACACACACACACACACACACACACACACACACACACACACACACACACACACACACTAAAATCTAAATTAAGTGCAACTGAACCAAAGCAATAAAAAAAAAAAAAAAAAAATTGTATGACACTACAGTAGCATTACATAACCCCTTTCATATTCCCCTAACCACCTCTACTTCCTCAACAGAACCAACCTGCTTGTATATCAGCATCAAATCCAAGAGGCAATTATGGAGGACCAATGGCTTCTGCAACTCTGCCAGGTAGCGGAATACAACAGTGAAGCCCAGGAGCTGTTCTATCAGAGCTGACACAAGGCTCGATCCATCCCCATCCGCACTCCTCAACTTCTTCCTCTCTGATTCTGAAACTTTCCGCACCACAATCTGAAAGGAGAGCATGTATTAAAGTTTACTGATATATTTAAACATACAATGTGACACCTTAATGCTCGAGGAGTGGACAAACTGCCTCTGTCACCCTGTCCTCTGCTATCAGGTTGCCCTCCCCACAACTCACTTAACCATGTTTCATGTACCTTATGACTGCATCCCCCCACCTCACCCTTAGTCTCCACCTCCACCTCACTCACACACTCTCCTGGTCAGTCTCTCACTCTCTAGTCTCTCCACATGATACCTCAGGGCACTCCCATATCTATGCAATGACTGAAATAACACACAAAGTGAGGTCCAAAATTATTTCACCGAAGTTGAAACCAAATTCACTCCGGCCTCATGCATGCTCTTTAATTTCTCCCGTTCCAACTTACACATTTTCATCACTGCGATCTGAATGGAAAATACATGTTCAAGTAAATGAGAATGTTATTCTAGATTTGTCCACTTGACATGAGCACAGTATTTTGAGACTGGATGAAGACAGATATGGTTACAAAAATTTTAAGAATATTTCAGGGAGAAATTGCATAAAACAACTAACTCAAAGTCAAATGGCCACCCTTTACAAGATTATGGCGTCTGGCAATAGATAGATAGATAGATTAATACTAGCATATACTTTTCAAAATGAATGCTACTTCCACTGATGCTTTCTGTACCCAGATTTGTCTATGAAGAGAATGATGAAGGCATGAAGCATATTGTGCCTGCCTAAATACAGTAATATGACAGCTTCTAGTCTGATGCTGGGGTAATTATAAACACAAAATGCCTGAACACAAATAATCTTACTATTCTCTTCAAATTTATAACATTTTTTCTGTGGTATATTTCTGCTGTCTACTTATGCACTTAAGCAACATATGAAAGACATCTCATACAATGGCTTCACCCTCTAACTGGAAAAGTTTCTCCCACTCTGATTACCACAGCAGTATTTGGTACAGGCTAGAGTAAAAGAGAAAAAAAATCATTAGCTACTGAGAAGTGACTCTATGTCTTAACTTGGCCCAGATTTTTTTTCCTTTTGCAGCTTATTTTATGTAGCTCAGTGGCAGAATAAGGCAATACCATGGCCCTATACATCCTTTTCACGGCATTTCTTGACAGGCATCTTAATCTATGGTTTCTCTATTGTTACAAAACAATATTCCAGACTGAGAGATGACAATTTTAGGCCAAGTTAGCGTGACCTGATTATAAGAATCCCTCCTACTTCAGACTGCAGAAGAAGCAAATACTAATATGCCAACGTCAATGCTCACTTGCCTGACCATTCTTCAGGTCAGCCCACAGATCAAGCAAGAGGTTACGAATGGCTGTGACAAGCAGGAGCTGTGAGGTGTTAGTGAGAGAGGCGGTGATGCTTGTGGTGGCACCCTCCAGTGCTGACGATGCCCACTCTTTCAGTGCACTCAGGTGGTCATGGAGCTGAAATACAGTAATTCCTTGTTACTCATCATAATTCATGTTTTTTTAACATTCTTTTTCAATGTCCAGACAACTTGGCCAAAAACAGTGCCATCATGTCACCAAGTACTCTGCCATCAGGGTGCCCTCCCTCTTAACTCACACTACCTTCACTCATAGAGCTCTCCATCCTATCCCTCTATCTATCCTCAATTTCCCCCTCTCCTAGATTAACAGTATACATGACATACTGGTTAGATTTGAACTTGTTACCTCAAATGGAAGGTTTATGTCTTTGTCTCCCTTCACCACTGAGTGTAGTTCACTCACAAGTTCATCTGCTTCATCAGAGTTCATGAAAGGCACACCATCATACAGCCACTGAAACAATATAAGAAAAGAGGATAACTGCCACTGACTGGCTGAATCACACTAAGCAACTCCTGTTAAAGACTGTAACTGGAGTGCATGTGTTCAAATTTGACAAAGATTTTTAACCTTATCAGCTCACTTGATGGGCAAGTACGATTTAGAATGGAAGGTCAGTTTGACTAGAACTCCAGCAAAACTCATTTCCAACTCAAAATGGAGACAAATTGGCTTTCATGCAAACAAGACCTGATATTTTAAAGTTGTAGGAGTAGCTCAGTTCCATTTGATGAAACAAACCATCTACAGATGATGACAATAAGGCTAGGATGGCAATTCAGGCTCTAGCCTGCACATCAAACCCTCCAGCCAAAATGAATACTGTACCTTGAAATAGCATTTGTGCTGACTGTCTGCAGAAAATATATAATCTTATTTGACAATAACAATATTAACACTGTCTAACATTTTTCATGTGAAATGATATACCACACATAGTTTAACTATATCTTTCAAAGGTTTCAGAAACTAATTTCAAGTAATCCTTTCCCTGCCATTAGTACATCTAGAAATTACATTTAGAAAAACACTACAGTATATGATTTTTTCCCATCCAAGAGAAGTCCTAGTGGTCAAAGGGTTAAACAAGGACTAACTTTACCTTGTTGAAATCAAATTTGTACTTCTTAAGGAACTCAATGCTTGAGGTCTGGCACATGAAGAATGGGTCATACGAGGTGCAGGACTGTGGTCGGAGGTACACATTGTAGCTGGTTACAGTATACTGGTTGCTCTCAGGAACACTCTGTACAGTACACATCACAAGCAGAGTATAGTGAATCCATATCGTCACTATCATTATCATCATCATCATTATTATTTTTGTAACCCTAATTCCCACCAAACAGATAGGATGAAACAGGATCCAGAAGCAATGAAAGCTGAGAATAAAGGGGATTCGCCGAGTGATGGAGCTGAGAACAATTTGCCAGAAGATATTTGGGATGAGAAATATTGAGGTGACGCATATTGGTAGGCTAAAATGGTCTGGATGTGCTGAGAGTAAGGTAGGTAGTGACTGGCTAAAAAGGGTCATGGGTGTGAATGTGAAGGGAAGATGTGCAAAGGCAGACTGAGGAAGATGTGGTGTGAGATGAGGTCCAGCTTGAAAATTTTCAGCCTAGGACACTACCAGGGAAATGGCTCAAAAGTCACAACACACAGAGAACTGCCACTGGGTGAAAATATTTACACATACCAGTACTGTACTCGCATGATCACCAGTCTCTGCAAATATATGTATGTATACTGTATGTTACAATACCACAGGACATGTACTAAGCCCTTCCAGCTCAAACGAAGGCCAAATGTAGTCACACTGGAAGGCTGATTTAACTAGTAACCAAGGAGGCTCATTCCTACCTCATACCTAAGGATCAATGAATTTCCTGCAACCATGACCTAGTATTCAAGTTGTGGGAGTGCCCTAGCTCTATCAGGTTAACCCCTTCAGTCCTGTGACATACTCTGTGTTTTATTTTTCCATCTCCATACAATTTTATGCACCTTAGGAAAGCTCTTTAATAGTACGGACGTTAACTATGGCTATTTCAAATCACCACTGTTTGAAAATTCTCTTGTCAGCTAAATACAATGGTCTTGAAAAAGCATGACAGAATGAAAAAGGCATCACTATATTGAAGGAGTTAAAACAAACCAACTATTATATACAGTACAGTAAGATATACAGTAGGAAAGAGCAACTTTACAACATTACTTATTAACCAACCTTATAGACTGCCAGGCCCAGCTGACATATGGTAAATTTCTGGATATTTTTATGCTGCTTACCATATCTCTCTCGGCCATCATCGAACAAACTGAAAAAGAAAGGCCAGAACTTTATACTTTATACTAAAGGATTTATTCACAAATTCATATACCCAAACATCAAATGTCAATAAAACTATCAATTGCCAGGTGCCACAATCCTGTAAGGGGTGGCCATTTGTCTTTGAGTTAGCTGATTTACAAGGAGGGGCACTAACCCTCCACCAACGCACTTCCTGACACAATTTAGCAGAGCAATGGAAAGCTTCTAAATGTAGTGTAATTAAGAACATAAATCATGAAATACTGTACCTGTAGTGACGGGGAACATAAGCCTAGAGTTAACTGGGTTTAATATTTCAGATGAACTAACAACAACAACAACAACAACAACAACATTCTCGTCTTACCTGTTTTTAAAGACCTTATCAGCTAGAAGTCCTGTGAATTCTGTATCAATGGCCACAAATAAGGATGACTTAATATCTTTTAATATATCAGGCAGGAGCCGCTCAAAATTCTCGGAAGTGACATCCACCATACTGAAGTATCACTCTAGATCAAGATAAGAAAGTCTTCGTTATGTCGTCTTTTTTAATGCTCCAGTTATCTCAATTCACATATACAGAAGAGCTACATGTAGATTACAATCGATCACTGAATAATTCATTTATGACACCCAATATCTGCGAAAATAACTATTACGGTCCAACAGTGGCTAGTTTGTTTACCCTTACGCTCTTCTTCTTCTTATATGTTGATTTTGACCAATTTTCTACGAGCCTTGGCCTTGGTAATGGCATGAACTCCGCATTTTTTTTTTTTCCCCACCTAGTGTACGGTATACAGGGTGGCACATACAGTACATAACACTCCTCTTCCACTCAGCCAGGTGGTTTTTCGTGTGCTGTGGAGACGGCCTAGCCAGTGTTATCAGTGTCTAACGTGTATCATTTATTTATTTATTACTTCCATCAAAACATCCACGTCCACATCAGCAGACAGCCGTCCCCGAAGCACAAGATGACAGCAGGTGAATTTAAAGTGGAGCGCCTTTTACTGGCCACTCTGCATATTCCCTCTAGACGATTTTATTCAACCAAGGACGGGTCTCTTGTAACAAATGGGTTCATGAAGGCAATATCTAAACCCCCCAGCTGGAAAAGTCGCTCCTGAGCTGAATACAATCGTCCGCAAGTAGCAAGATTAAAGTGGAAAAATTAGTCACCAGATGGAAGGCGTTAAGGATGTCATTTTATCCTTCCTGTGGCTAGTAAATAGATCCGTCTCCGGTACCGTAAATGTGTAGGGGAGGGGTAATGTTTTTGGCAGAGAGAGAGAGAGAGAGGAGGTGAGGTTTTGAGTGAGTGATATTCTGAATGTGAAAATAGAACCAACGTAAGGAAGTTCCCAAGTGTGAGACTGTGTGATGCTGTGATGTGAAAGTAAATAGATAAAATAAGTAAGGCTGTAAGTGTGAGAATGTGACTTAAGCTGTTAGTGTGAGACTCTAGTGTGACAGAAGACAAAGGCACACTGTGAGTAGGAGTGGAGGTTATTTAAGGAAAACGGAAAAAGGTTGCTATCTTTCACTGACGTAGGATGATGAGTAACCCTCTCTCTCTCTCTCTCTCTCTCTCTCTGCCCATCCCTTCCCTCAATCTTCTTTTCCCTCTTTCACTGCTCCCTACCTCCCCTCTCCCTCTCGTCTCCTCTCCTCACCCTCTCCTCCCCTCATTCTCTCCCTAACCCTCTGTTTCTCTCTGTATTCCTCTCTCTTTACCCATCCCCTCTTTTCCCCTTTCCTCCCCTCCTGCCCGTACCCCTCCCTTCCTACCCTCACTCATGCAGTACCCTATGCACCCCCCCAGCCCTCCACACACACACACACACACACACATACACACACACACACACACACACAAACTATTTCACACTAACTCACGCCTTCCTAAAATTCAGAGGGCGAATGGGATAAGTGAACACACAATTTCCTAGAATCGCTTTACGGAACAGTTATGACTCGAGTGAGCTGTATTTCTTGACAACCAGCTCTATAGTGTGTTTATTTTAAGCTGGCAAACATCCCTAACCCCATTCAGCTCAGTTGATGGCTAAGTGTAATCGTATGGGCAAGCGTCACTTTTTTTTTTTTTTTGTTAATTCTGACTTGGCCTAAAATTGTCATCTCCATATCGAATGCTGAGCTGTGTGTGTGTGTGTGTGTGTGTGTGTGTGTGTGTGTGTGTGAAGTTATGTGCATGTGTATATCCGTGTGTGTGTGTGTGTGTGTGTGTGTGTGTGTGTGTGTGTGTGTGTGTGAAGTTATGTGCATGTGTATATCCATGTGTGTGTGTGTGTGTGTGTGTGTGTGTGTGTGTGTGTGTGTGTGTGTGTGTGTGTGTGTGTGTGATGTCTGGCACTGCATCTGGTGAGGTCATCAGTGCCAGCGAGGACAATGGCACTTAGGTATCCGGCCCTCCCCAACCACCACAACACCACACCGCACCACACCACACCACAGTCGCCTCCTTGCTGTGGTACGCGTCGTGGTGAGGTGGTAGAGCTGGTGTGGTGATGAGAAATTTGAGGTATTGTGGTAGTGAGTGGTATTAATGTGGTAAGGTTTTTGTGAGGTGCGGTAGGAGTGGTATTGGAGTGGTATTAAGAGTGGTGGTGTGGTGAAAAATGTGTGGTGTTGTGGTGGTGTGTGGTGGTGGCTTAGCAAGTGTGGTGAAAAAAATTGTGGGTTGTGGTGCTAAGTGTGGTGGTGGTGGTGGTGTGGTGGTTTAGTAGGTGTGGTGTCGATGTGGTTGGAATAAACGGTGGTACTGAGGCATTACGTGTGGTTTTATGATGTGGTAAGAAGACACTGAATAGGCGTTGTGGTGGCTGTGGATGTGGTGGAAGTAGTGGTGTGGTATTATTTGTGGTGTTGTGGTATTAGTGTGTGGTGTTGATGTGGAAGAGCTAGAGTGAACTGTGGTGGATAATCAGGTAGCCCAGGGTGGTATTATTCCATTTTTTCCGATCTGTTAGCTTGTTCCATCCAGTCCTAACAAATTTCCGAATCCCATCTCTCCCTCAGTCTACCTGTTGTTCTCGTCCCAGCCTTCATTAACCTGTAAATACTCAAAGAACAAAACACAAGGACAAAGACATCAAATTTCTTCACCTACTGTAACATATATAATTAGTTTTATCTTCATATGTTTTAAATTTCTTATGATGCTCTCGTAAATTAGTAACTTTAGTGCATTTACAGATAGATAGATAGATAGATAGATAAATAGATAGATAGGCAACTCACAGACACTACCCTTTTTTTTTGTACCTCTCTCTCTCTCTCTCTCTCTCCTTTTTCGGATTATTCACTTTTTTCAATTAATTTCAGGCCCCAGTGAAAATTGTTGTGGATAGGGTGAAGTGAGAGGTAACAGGGAGACTGGAGTAACAAGATGGCGTCCCCCGGTTACTTCGCCATAGTGTTACTGTTACTGTTACTCGGTTCCTGCTCTCTCGCTCTCCCTAAAAGCCCGAAGGTAAGAGAAATTTGTCAGAAATGTATGTACTGTATGGGGAGGTGTGTGTGTGTGTGTGTGTGTGTGTGTGTCATCATAACTACTCGTACTATTAGTTTGAACATCATCACCATCGTCATCATCATCATCATCATCATATTTTCTCCCTTCCTCCTTATCATCATCATCATCATCATTCTCTTGCTCTTCTTAACGCCTCCCTCTGTAGACAGGTGGGGGGCGTCGACGGGGCCACTGTGACGACCAGGAGGACATGGAGGCGCAGGTGAGGTTCCTGAGTGAGGCGCAGGAGGAGATGAGAGGGGAGGTGGCTGCCCTACACTCCTCTCTCAACGCCCTACACGCCTCCATCAACGCCCTCACCTCCCTCTCCCACGCTGCGCTACCTGAAGACTGTTTCGCGGCGCATCGAAGAGGGTCGTGGGCGTCTATAGTACAGGTGAGGGCACGGAGTTCTTACCTGTTTATTATTATTATTATTATTATTATTATTATTACTGTTACTATAATTACTGCAACTACTACTTCGCCATAATATATCGCTCTCAGATCAAACCACCCAGCCTTCCACCAAGAGAAGTCAGATGCGAACACAGTGTGGAGGGTGGAGGGTGGACGGTGGTGCTCTCTCGCTTCCCCCACGCCCACCACACGCCCACACAACGCCCACATCCACACCCACGCCCGCCCCCGCCCCCTCCACATGCCCGTATCAGCTTCAATCGCACCTGGGAGGAGTACAAGAATGGGTTTGGTGACCTCAATGGAGAGTTTTGGATAGGTGAGTGAGGGAGTGGATGTTGTGTGTGTGTGTGTGTGTGTGTGTGTGTGTGTGTGTGTGTGTGTGTGTGTGTGTGCGCGCGCGTGTGTGGTGTTTTTGTAGTTACTGATAAATTTATGATTACTTCCAACCTTTCAATTCTGTGCCTTGATATCTAACCCATCGAAATTTGTAGTGTCTTTTTCTTTTCCTTTCTGCTTCCCTTTTTCTTTAACTCATCTCTTACAGTTCCTTCTCTCTTTCTTCTCCCTCTTGTCTTGCCTGCCCTGTTTTGTCCAATTTTCCCTTCTCTTTGTGTAACCTACCAACCTTACCCTCCCGCCATCCTCCTTACAGGTAATGAAGTGCTGCATGCCCTAACCAGCCGCGTGCCGCATCAGTTACGTGTGGAACTTAGTGACTGGGATGGCAACACGCTGACTGCTACGTGGGATAAGTTTAGGTGATTAGTACGTTAATAGTTTTCATTCATTCATTCATTCATTTTATTGCACCTTTCATTTCTTTCTGCCTTCCTTCCTTCGTTCCTTCCTTCCGTTTCTTCTTCCTTCCTTTCTTCATTTTGCTGCACTCTCCTCCCTTACTTCTTCCTTTCCCTTCATTCCTTTCCTCGTTCCATTCTTCCCTCCTTTCTTTCTTTCTTCCACCCTTCCTTCATTTTAAAGCACATCTCCTTCCTTCCTTCTTACTTTCCTCTCTCCCTTCCTCCATTCTCACTCATGGGTTTGCCCTTCCTTTATTCAAATATTCATTCTGGTGTGTCTTTCTATCCTTTAGTGTGTTTTTCGTTACTTTATACACCCCGTCATTCAGTGCACCTTTTCTTTCATTAATTACCTGTATTCATTCATTCACTGCACTTTTTCATCTGATCATTCCTTCTTTCTTTTTTTCTTTCTTTCATTTTTTTTTGTCTAATTTTTCGTCTTCCTCGTCCACCATCGATTTGTTCATGCATCCCACTAAGAGAAGGATGGTGGTTGTTGAAGAGAGCAAATTCGAACCTGCTGTCTGCTGAATTCACACACTACTACAACTACTTCTACTACTACTACTACTATAAATCCTAGCAACTCTCCTCTGATATCTTCCTTGTCGTGTCTCCCTAGTGTTGCCAGTGAGAGAGAGCAGTATCGGCTAAGTGTAGGGTCGTACCGCGAGGACAGTACGGCCAAGAACGACCTCCGCTACCACGACCAGAAGCCGTTCTCCACCCACGACCGCGAGAACGACCCCTACCAGCACGGTCAGTAGAGGTCTGTCTGTTTATCTATGGAAATCTCGTAATGGGGTGGCCACAAACAAATCGCCTCCATGTCGCCCTCCCCCTACTTAAAAAAAAAACTTCACTACCCTTGTGGAGTGATACAATTTGACACAAGGGCCAAGAATTCTGAACTGCCACCGGTACAAAATGAACTTAATTTCACTTTTTCAAATCATTTCAGAATTTATCGTTCCCTGGGGTAAAGAATATTTTTGTACACTAGATTATTAGGGTTTAACAAAGGATTAATGACAGAATATGATGCTAGTCACGAAGAAGTGTCACTGTGGTGATGCAGTAGTGTCTTATTCTACCACTAATCTATGAAAAATGGAAAAAAAAAAATGATAGAAAAAAAAATCCTTCAAGTTAATGTAAGACAGACCATCATCATCATCATCATCATCATCATCATCATCACCATTATCATCATCATCATCACACCATCATCATCATCATCATCATCATCACCATTATCATCATCATCACACCATCATCATCATCACCAACATCACCACCACCACCACCACCATCATCATCACCATCATCATCATCATCATCACCATCACCACCACCATCATCATCATCATCATCATCACCATCACCACCACCATCATCATCATCATCATCACCCTGCCTAACCACCCTGCCTTAACCCTTCAGAGCACTGCGCCCAGCACCATGGCGGGGGATGGTGGTATGGGAGTTGTTACGAGGCGCACCTGACCGGAACTGCGCAGGAGCCAGGCGCAGTGAGCAGGCAGGGCATCGTGTGGTTCTCATGGCAGCACTACCATACCCTCAGGACGGCTACCATGATGATCAGGCCTCCACCATAGTTATTATTTGATACCATAGTTAGTGCCGTCTCTCTACCATTATTTTTTTGGTCAGTGTCATGCAATTTCGTGACTACCATAGACCAGGGTGTTTTCTGGTGGTCATGGCAACGCAACCATACCCTCAGAACCACTACCATGATGATTACGTCACTACCATAATTAGTTCTGTCTCCCTACCATGATTTCTTGAGCTGTTTCGTGCAATTTCGTGACTACCATAGGGCAGGGTATTTTTCATTACTCATGGCAACGCTACCATACCCTCGGGATCTCTACCATGATGATTACGTCACTACCATACTTATTTTTCCTCTCACTACCATGATATAAGTCGTTTGGTGATTGTTACTACCATGGGACTTTATGTATCCCTACCATGGCATTGTGTGGTATTCGTGACACTGCTACCATAACCCCAGGACTGCTGCCATGATGAATAGGCCCCACCATAGTCAGTTTCCTGTCTCCCTACCATGATAATCAGCATCCTCTCCCTGCCATGATGTTGCCAGTGTTTTCATTATTGTTTCTACCATTCTATTTTCACCATACCTACCATGCCTACCATACCTACCATAACTACCATACCTACCATAACTACCATACCCACCACACCTACCATAACTACCATGCCTACCATACCTACCACACCTACCATACCTACCATAACTACCATAAATACCATCACAAGACTCTTTTTACTCTAACTTGGCCTAGAGTTAACATCCTTCCATCTTCAATACTGCGTTGTAACAATAGCTTAACACTAGAATATGATGCTAGTCACGAAGAAGTGCTATGGAAGGGACGTAGAGCCGTAGCATTGTCTTTTTTCTGCCACTGAGCTACGTGAAATGATCTACAAAAGGACGAAAATCTGGGCCAGGTTAAGGTGAAGAGAGGCTACCATTCTCTACCATTCGTCCCTACCATGATAATACCATATCTACCATTAACGATTTTCATGGTAGTTTGAGTTCTACCGTACCTTCATCTACTTCCATAACTACCATTCCCACCCTCACCATGACCCCCACTACCATAACTATCTCAACCACTACCATGCCATCTCTCTCTCTCTCTCTCTCTCTCTCTCTCTCTCACTTACACACACACACACACACACACACACACACACACACACACACACACACACACACACACACACACAATCATAATATACCTGCATCTACCTGTACAATATTCATCATCATCATCATCATCATCACCAGCATATTCACTACTAATAGAGTCAATAACTATACTCTAGATATATTAACAGAAAAATATATAAAAGTGAACAAATATATCAGTATACTTCGAAATATAACAGGCAAGAACATGATTATATTTAAGATTATATTATTGTACAAAGTCTTATATTAAAAGAATTATAGATTATTACTGTTTAAGAATTGTTCCTTCTCTCTCTCTCTCTCTCTCTCTCTCTCTCTCTCTCTCTCTCTCTCTCGTATGGTGTTGGAGGGGGGCGATTTTGAGTGATGTGGTATGAGAGAGTGGTGTGGAGTGGTGTGTGTGAGAGTGGTATAATAAGCTATGTGTGTGTGTGTGTGTGTGTGTGTGTGAGTGTGTGTGTGTGAGAGAGAGAGAGAGTGGTATAATAAGCTATGTGTGTATGTGTGTGTGTGTGTGTGTGTGTGTGTTTTCTCGTGTTCGAAAATTTTTGGAGAGAGGCAGACGGACAGCGCCGGACCCAAGGAACCAAGGGTAAGGAAAGACGAGGTGAGTTAGCTATTCTTTATTGGCCTTCACGTGGTGGCACTGATATAACTGGCCGGTGGAGCTGCCCAGTTATACATGCGTCCCTCAACTCCCCTCCCTATCCCCCGAAAAGCGAATGGTGGACTGCAAGAGGAGGGTAACCTGGGCCTGCAGTCTACCGGGCTCACATTAAGATTGGTGTGGGATTGTGACTACTGCTATTACTACTGTTTAAATTGTAGATGACCTCGCTTGGCCTAAGATGGAAGTCCGGCTAGGTTAATTTCTGTTGGGAACAAGAAATGAGGTTGGGTTAGGTCAGGTTAGGTTAGGTAAGGTCAGGTTAGGTTAGGTTAGGTTAGGTTAGGTTAGGTTAGGTTAATTTAGGTAAGGTATAGTAAGGTTAATTTGTACCCTATTCCCCTTAACTAAGCGTAAAATTATTATCTTTCTTCAGTGCTGAGATAGAACAGAAGGATAACACTAGAATATGATGCTAGTCACGAAGAAGTGCTATGGAAAGGATGTAGAGCCGTAGTGCCTCTTTTAACTACTTCCGAAGCTAGAAAACACATCATATAAAAAAGTCAAAATCAAAAAAGGCCACAAACTCAAAATATGGTCAAAATTATATAAGTAAGTCAAAGTAAAAAGGTCAAAGGTCAAATGTATAAAAAAGTATAAATGAAAAATGTTCTAAAATCAAAGTATAATCAAAATTACTATATAAAAAAAGTAAATTTAATCTTACGCATGCTTGGCCATCTGCGAGGCTAGGACCTTCAGGGCCTCCCACTCCCTCAGCGCCTTCCCGAGGTAATTCCAGGCAAAGGCGCTGACGTCACGGTTCATGCGGATCTGTGGGGGTGAGAAGGCTGTAAGAGGCTGGAGGAGAGTGTGTTTGGATGGTGTGGTTGTGTGCGGAGTTGTTTGTATAACCAGGCAGCCACCACGTGAAGGCGCCCCTCTCCATATCAGGTATTGTGGTGAAACATGTCTATATTGCGTAGTGTACTGGTGTTTTCTGTGTGTGTGTGTGTGTGTGTGTGTGTGTGTGTGTGTGTGTGTGTGTGTGTGTGTGTACTAATTCTGTGTTACCTGGTAGGCCTGGCAGTGGTCGTCACAGCTGTGTGTGTCATGCACCTGAGTACAGCTGTCCGTCACACCCGTCACAAGGTCCTCCACCTGTAACATAACATAACACAGCATAACATAACATAACACAGCTTCACATAACACAGCTTAACATCACACAGCATAACATAACATAACAGCATAACATCACACAGCATAATATAACATAACACACTTGTCACATTTTCAATTCAACACTTTTCTTTAATGTTTCTTTCTTTTTTCTCTCTTTCTTTCGTGTTGTCTTTCTTTTTTACATACAGTTAACTACTTTCCCTGAGACAACATGTGATTCAATTCAAACTGATAGATAATTATTATTGTGACTGTAATTACTACTAGAAGTAATTAGGCCGTTAAGAGGGGAAGTGATTCAGGTACTCACGGTCCACACGTCGTACTTGTTGCCCTCATCGTAACTACAGGTCATCTGGGGGGGAGGGGTAGTTAGTGAGGTCATTTATGCAGGGGGGGGGTTGGATGGGAGGGGTAAGGGCAGGATGGAGGGAGAGAAAGAGGGGAAAAGAGGGGATGGAGAGAGGAATATAGAGAGAAAAGGAGGTTCAGGGAGAGAGTGCGGGGAGGAGAGGGTGAGGGGAGACAGTAAGGGGAAGAGAGGGTGAGGGAGAGGGTGAGGGGATGAGAGGGTGAGGGGAAGTAGGGAGAGGGGAGATAGGAAGCAGTGAGAGAGATCCCTAACCATTTTGAGCTCAGTTGATGGTCAGGTGTAGTCAGACTGGAAGATTGATTTGACTAGTAACCAAGGAGACTCGTTCCTACCTCAAAACAAGGGCTCATTGAATTTCATGGAACCACAGACTTAGTATTGAGAGGGAGTGGACCATTTCCCTTAGATGAAATGAAAATGATAGCAACATAGCCTCCGACAGTGCAAGAAAGTAAAATTGAAAAACTGAGGAAGCGAAAAAATTAAGGAAAACAAATCAATGAATTTTACATGCACAGGCATCTATATCTATTTCTACAGCAATATCTATCTATCTAACTATCTATCTATCTATCTATCCATCTATCTGTCTATCTATCTATCTATACAGAGAGAGGGAGGGGGAAAGCAAGAGAGACAGCAACTTACCATATCGTTACGCCAGTCCACCAAATCACTCTGCAGTTGCACACCATGTTCAATATAGTGAGTCAGTTCAGCCTCAAGATCTTGCCACCACCTTGAGACATCGCCGAGGGTGCTGTACACTTCTGCGACATCCTGTAGATTGAGGAGATACAGTAGGAATCAAGAGTTTGTTTTGTATATCGTCCCTCCTGCTTCTCACTCTCCTCTGCTGGCTATTTTTTTTTTTTTTTTTTTTTTTGAGAGAGAGAGAGAGAGAGAGAGAGAGAGTATGGTATATTTCACTTCATCTTCTGCCTACTTTCTAGTCGTAGCTCAAGAGATATATAGATGTTACAGACGAAGAGGCACCCACCTTGAGGGAGAGAAGGTGAATGGATGGGATGTCTTTGAAGTGGATGGCAGTGGATTAAAAATAAATAAATAAATGAATAAATAAAACAGAATGTGGAGGAATTAAGAAGTGGAAACAGACAAACAAATATCCACCTTTAAAACGAGGATGTGGATGGAAGCGATGTCGGCGAAGTGGATGATCATGGATTCTGGTCTCTCTCCCGCCTCCACCAGGAAGCGATTGGCAACGATGGAGGTGGAGAGGGAGTTGGCAACGGTGTTCTTGTCTGGGTAGGTAGAACTCTCCACAGGGGCGTCCACATACCTGCAAACATCCACACTGGTCATCCACACTCATCCACTTGGTATGAGGAACTCACTAACAATCCACTCCATCCGCTTTAGTTATCTCGTATTTCTTCTGCATTTCCCTTTTTTATCCTTGGATCTATGTCTTTCCTTGTATCTGCCTCACCCTGCTCCCCTACCTGTCTTCCCTGCCTCTCTCTGTCTTACCCTACTTTCCTGTTTGTCTCCTCTGCCTCTCTCTACCTCCCTCCTTGCCTTCCCCTGTCTCTCTGTCTCACCGTGCCGCCCTGCCTGTCCCCCCTGTCTCTCCCTGGCCCCCTGCCTGCCTCACCTCTGCAGCAGCACGCCCAGACTATCCTTGTAGACCTCCAGCTGCTGCATGTTGTGGTAGTCGATGTAGTCGCCCACCACCTGCTTCACGTTCTCCTCAATCACGCCGAAGTAGTCGATGTCTTCTTCAGGTGAGGACGGGACGAGCACGTTGATGATCTTGCCGAATACCTGTGAGGAAATAAGAGAAAAGAAAATAAGAAAATAAAAAAATAAAAAGAGAATAAAAAGAAGTAAAAAGAAAATAATAAGAAAAATAGCACTCAGAGGGCGCATACCTCCGCCAATACCACTGAAGGATCTGGATCCGGATCCGCCCCCAAATTTAATCAATTCATTCTCGGCCCATGGATCACCCTTCCACAAAATTTCATTGAAATTCACTGGGGAATTTTGGAGATAATTTGTGGACAAACAAACAAAAAATTTCTGGATCCGGATGATGATCAATATCACCAACAAAATCTAATGGGTTATTCCTTGGGCCATACCCAACCCCTCAAAAAAAATTTCAGCAAAATCCGTTCGTAACTTCTGAGTAATCCTGTTAACAGATAAACAGACAAACCAACGCCAGCAAGAACATAACCTCCTTGACGGAGGTAACTACCACCAATAACACCACACTGGCAGCTACCACAACCACCACAGCTACTAAACACTCACAAACCTCAGCTACCTCAACCATAACTGTTACAGGAACCACAACTGCCACTACAAAAGTCATATTAATTATGAATACAACAACAGAGCATTTTCAGCTACAACAATCACCACAGCCACGACTACCACAGCCACAACCACAACTACCACAACCACAACCACAGCCACTCACATCCCACGTCGCGTCCAGAATGCCCGCGAAATTGTACGCCACAGCCAGGCCAATGGTCGTCTCTGAAAGGAAACGGAAAAACAAAAACAGGTGAATCGATATCGAAATTAACAAACAGGTAAATGAATTAATACATGAAAAGGTGAGGCGACAGATTTTTGGTTTTGACAATAAAGCAGTGAGGAAAATTTAGACTGTTTTTATCGTCTGTGGCACTATGAGAAGGAACGATACTCCTGGCGTATGGGAAGGAGGGCGAAATATGGAAGGGGAGGACTCAATGCTGGCTGAAGATTGTCCACAGATTTTTACCCCTTGCTGTATATAGTCAAGAAACAATGCCTGCGGTTCCCTTATCATTTATCTTTAATCTCCGTAATAAGGGATGACTGATAGTAATTGTGTTTGACCCCAGTTTAATCATGTGTTACTTTATATTGCTGTCCTTTTTCGACGTTAATATCTTTTTATCTTTTATTTTGTTATCAGATTCACTCGCTCATTAACACACACGCATACTCTGTTTTTCTGTCTGTCTGTCTGTCCACATCTCTCTCTCTCTCTCTCTCCCACTCACCTGTCCCGTCAATCACCACTTCCTCTTGACTCTTGAAAATTCTGAGCGGCGCCTTGACCAGCGGCAGTGTACGGGCGTGGGCTTTAGGGGCGTGGGCGTTGGGGACGTTGTGGGCGTGGGCGTTGTGGGCATCGTGGGCGTGTGATATGCCCGCCCACGTCACCACCAGCAGGAGCAGTGGGGCGGCGAGTTGCATTCTATCTGACGGGGGCGGAGTGAGTGACGGAGAGGGGAGGGAAGAGAAGACTGGGGTGATAGCGGGGGAGGTAGAGGAGGGGAGGAAGAGGGAGGGAGGGAGGAAGTTTTGGGGGAGGGGAAATAGGGAGAGGGGGAAAGTGGGGGACATTGAGAGATGTAAGAAGACAGAAAGAAGTGGATGATGGAGAGAGGAGGAAGATAGGAGGGAAGGGAAGAGAAAGAGGAGAATGAGAGGGAGATAGGAAGGAAGGGAGATAGGGGGAGGGGTATATGGAGAGTGGTAAATAACAGGTGAGGGAGAGAGATAAGAGAGAAAGGAGAGAGATAAGGGGAGAGGGAAGGCAGGGAGGGAGGGAGAGGGGAGGGAGGGGAAGAGGAAAGAATTATATGAGGGAACACACCAGAGAGAGAGAGAGAGAGAGAGAGAGAGAGAGATTAATGATAAATGTGTGAACATGATAATAGAACACACCTGGGCTAATATTATAATGAATCTTAAATAATTTTCACGATAATCATAAAGAAGTTAATCAATTTCAAAAAGTCAGTTTAAATTGATGGCATTTTTACCATTAATATTCTCTCTAGTTCCTGCAGTTCGATTATAAAATTTTTGAAAGTTATGTGAGCGAAATTAAAATCATAAGAAAAGAAAATCGTATGCAAAACTAACTCAACCCGAGAGAAAATGCTTATAAATATCGCCCCTAGATTGAAATTACCCTTCACCCCCAAAAAAAGATAAATGAAAAAAAAAGAGGAAAATCCATAGATGACATTCAATCTTTTTTCTTATTCAGCATCTATGGAGCATCAGGGAAGGGAATAATCATAATACTCGCAATAAATAATAAAAATAAACAACCATAATAAAAAGGGGTGACGTGATTCTTAGTGGAATAATCACAGGTTTAAATTCATGCTAACTCATTACCTACTACCACAAAAATCATGACCCAGTTCCTCAAAAATCCATACCCAGTCCTTCAAAATTCATTACCCAATCCCTCAAAATTCATGACCTAATATTTCAAAATTCCATACCCAATCCCTCTTTTCATTAAACTGATTCAGTCGTAAAATTCATGTAAAAATGTTTCTTGCGTATATTTTGGCAAGTAACATTATTTTTCTTTCTAATAAATCTTTGGTCTATCGCAAATGAGAGAGAGAGAGAGAGAGAGAGAGAAAGAGAGAGAGAGAAAGGGTACACTGTAGGTCACCGGTCTGGGAGAAAAGTAATCTGTGTACACCTGGTGAGAGTTACACAGAGTTACAGATCACACAGACCTTATGGGCCTTTCTAGATGATCTGCCCTTAATATTAATAGTCATTAATTATAGAAGTGGGATGAGAATGAGATGGAGGGTGGAGTGAAGTGGTGTTTGAATGTGGGTTGTGTGAATTGGAGGGATGGCAATTTGATGGCAGAGTTCAGGGCAACAAGGAGATGATTTGTCTGTGGTGGCCCCTTCCTGGCTCTAGACATCCGGCTCTAGACAGATGGATAGATAAATAAATAAATAGATATATAGATGGAAGGAGAGAGAGAGAGAGAGAGAGAGAGAGAGAGAGAGAGAGAGAGAGAGAGAGAGAAGTATTATTGCCCTAATCACTGCACACCAGAGAACCAAACAGGTGTCAGTAGGTAGCTTTCAACTTTCATGTAAGAGATATGTACTCATGAAGCTATAAAATAAATATGTATTTCTTTCCTCATTTTAGTTTCTTTCAGTAAACATAAATACTCAGTGCATATTCTGACATAAAATCCACATTAGTTTAGCTTCCTACCAGTCTTATTTCTTTTCTTCTTTCTTCCTTTCTTTTTCTTAAGGGGGGGTTTAGTTTTTTCTTTTGTTTCACCATGTTTCTTGTGTCTGCTATCCACATTAATGTTGACCTCTGAATTATTAGAAATGTTAATATATGAATTCATACACCAGTATCAAGGAGGAATTAACTAACACCTCATTTTTTTTTTCCCCCCCATTCATACTCTCGTACCAAGAGCATACTTTTTCACGCTATTAACTATATCAGAGTTTTACGTGATTATGGTTCGTATTTGGGCTAATATTCCTCTCCCTGTTTCTGTATTGCTATACACCTTAATCCCAGAGAGAGATATCACGAACAAATCGCCATGTGATCCTCCCCCATCTGACTGTCCACTTTGCGACTCACATCATCCTCATTCATACATCTCTACCCAGTCCTTCCACCTCATATTCGATCTCATACTTCAGTATAATAGATGTATGTCAGGGATGTGTGATGCTATATGGAACACACAACACAGCAGCCCTACGTCCATCCTGTGTAAGGGAAGTCAGTGATATTTAGTCGCTTCCGCGTTCAATCGATGGTGGTGCGACTTATAAATGATGTAGAGGCTACGCATTCCTCAGAGGATATTAGTGCTAAGAATGGTTTTAAAATCGGTTGGATAACTTAAATACATTTCTAAATATAGCCTTTATGCATAGGGCAATGATCTTTCACGGCTAAGAAGCTAGTAATCGTGAAATAACAGTACATAATTCGAGAAATTTCCTGAGACATTTGGCCGCTTGTGATTGGCCACGTAAGGTGTTATGGTTGGTGAGAAAGCGAGGTTGGTACGTTCGGTCCGTCATTCTTTGCGCATACATTCTATTACATATAAATTTAGCCCTTGTTAATTAATGCATTCCTACCTTTACTGAACTGTATAGTAAACTGCCGCGAAATGTACACTCTATATTAAAAAATATTCGCAAAATATGATCTTGAAGCCATCACTGTCGAGACATAGCTTTACCGACCTCTCCCCGGCTTTGTTTACTGCAGACGACGAGGATATATATCTGCCCGGCGGCGTCCCTCCTTCCACTACTCCATCAATTTCTCGCGAACTACCCTTTAGCATGGCATTCATTATCTCCAGACTGTTAGTTTTAGCCATAACTGTGGCGTGTATGGTGCAGATGTCACGTGCCATTAACGCTAAAGGCTGCACCCCACTGGATTCATGGACTTTTGACAAGGTGAGTTGCAGGAATTTTTAAGTAGCTTTGTTATGTAGACGTAAGGAATCATTTGTAGTTGTTATCGATGGTCACTTTTTTTTCTTTTTTTACAGGACACCTTTTGTTTTTAGGTAATGCTTTATTCAAATGGTCCGTGTACAAGGCAGTTGTGTATGCAGTTTAAAAATGTTATTGTATGGCTGTGAATAAAACCTTTTGTATCAAACTTAACCATGGTGACATGAAGCTGTGACTTAATCACCATAGAAACTTTTATTTCTGGTTTTATTATCTCAGTTCAGTTTACCACAATCACATTTGGTGGGGAGAGCCAAATCAAAGATGTTTTCAGTAAAAGAATTCAGAGAAGAAAGGAATCCCCATGTACAGCCAAATTGAAACTTTCCATACTACTCTACTGCATCAGCTACTCACCAAGAGCATCCCCATTGCTCACTGATGTATCGTACGGAAGAATCATCGTTGGCACTGGGCAGTGAAATATAATAAGCCTTTCTCACCTTAGAAGTATGAGACTAGCCAGTTGAGGAAAGTGAGATGTAGAAGAGATGAAACATGGAAACAGTTGCAGCAGAGGAAAGTGAAATGTAGAAGAGATGAAATATTTGGTGAACTTTTGTCCCCAGTTATTCATCCAGATCTGCACTACTGGATGAGCAAGGCTGCATGTGACAGGTGCTGGCTGTTGTTTTTTGTTTTTTATACATACCAGTGGATCTTATTTTGCATCATGGAATATCCTTTTAATTTCTTTAACCAGAGGATGTAATTCAGATTCATTCTTGCTCTTGTTTGATGATTTTCTTCAGTTTAGGGGAGCACTGCTTGTCAGTACGTTGATCAAAGCTATATCTAACCCCTGCACTTTAAAAATTCTATCCTAAGGCAATTAAAATGTTCATATTTTGCCAGGCTAATTCCCAAGAAGGTAGCTACATAGTACAGTACGGGACTGAGAATTTTAATTTCTTGTGTTCATTATACCGGTACTTTATAATTGTGATACTGTCTCTGACTGTATGTTTTTCTTCCAACAGCTCATTCCGAGGTTTGAAGCTGCAGTGGTGAAGTTTGATGTGGCGTACCCATATGGCAAAAAGCACGAAGAGTTTGTCAAGGTGTCGGCGGCGGGACGGGGATCTCCAGGGCTCCTGGTGGCAGAGGTTGGAGTGAAGGACTATGGAGACATGGAGAACACTGACCTTGCTGAGAGATTCAAGGTGGAGAAGGAACAGTTCCCTCGTGTACTGCTCTTTGTGAAAGGCAAAGATGATCCCATAATCTTTGAGGGTGATTTCAAGGCGGAGGAGATTAAGAAATTCATCCGGAGAAATTCAGAGGTCTACATTGGGCTTGAGGGCTGCCTGGAGACCTTTGACCGCCTGGTGGACAAGTTTATGGCAACTAAAACATCCCAGGATCGAAGAGTGCTGCTGCGAGAAGCTGAGGATGCCTGGGACAATCTTAGAAGTCCCTCAGACCAGAAGATTGCAGAGACATACGTGAAGCTGATGAGAAAGGTGCTGGAGAAGGGGGATGAGTTTGTACAGACTGAGAAGGCCAGGGTAGAAGGTCTCTTGTCAGGGAAGAAGATCACTCAGGAGAAGAAGGATGAAATGCAAGGCAGACTTAACATACTCAAGTCCTTCACCCATGATGAGTTGTGAGCCCTTTGCTGCCCATGATCTTGTGAGTCATTGTCTAAACTCACTAGGTCTCAGCTTAGTAGATCTTAACCCTTTCACTTCAGTGATGTATTTCATTTTTGTTGCTGAACAGACGATTTGATGCAGCATATGAAAGACCTCATGTAGTGAAGGCATTAATGAAGGCTTTATCTAACCAATCCAGACTGAATAATCTTTGTAAATCTGTGAAAAGTCATCCAGAGGCAGAAAGTAATACCAGTAACTATGAAATGCATCACCAAATGGAAAGGGTTTATTGTAGTGGCTGTAGGATTACCGTAGTTGAAATTCTGTATGGCAAGGATGTGTAACTTTTATGAACTGTAGGGGAATGAAGTGGAAATTTTAAGGATGGCATAATAAAATGTCATAGAAGTCAGGTTGTGAGTGGCAGGCAGCTAAGTGGATAATTCTCATGGCATATCAGCAGAATGATGTTTTTTTTTTTTTTTCATATATTTGTCAGTGGTGTTATGGAAGAGATTATGGTGTAGTGACTGATAGTAGATACAGAAGAATAGGAGTCCTAGGTATTTACTGCCAGCCACTGAGCCATAATCTCATTTATGTACAGTAGGTAAAATAATAAAGGAAGGTATAAGATGTGGATATTATGTTGCTAAGAAGAAAATTTCTTGGACTTGGTGACAGTAGTTTTTATATGTATTTTTCAATGGACATTAATAGTTTTACTGTCATTATGATCATTGTGCAGGAATAAGTGCAAATAATGAATTTTACAATGGAAGTGGGTCAGTTCTAGTATGTTAATGCCAACTGAGTCATAGTAATAGGGAATCTACAACATCCTGGTTAAAGCTGATGGTTTATCATGAAGCCACAACAGTGTTTGGATGAGACAGACTTGCTGGTACTTTATCTATGAGTAGAGCAGTTCATCATGAGAGAGTATAGACAATTCAGCAGTGAATGTGCAGGTTTATGTGTTCAGTCTAAGTGTGTTGAACCAGTAATGTGTTAGATAGATTTGCAGTGCATTAATCACAAAGGGTTTATAGGATATCACATCATTCAGTGGATCTGCACCAAGTCTTTCTAGATGGTCAGCACTTTTCACTCATCTTGTTAATCAGTAAACTGTTAATACAGTACATATCTTTGCATTTTTAGCTGTAGTGAGAGTGTGATGCATTGGAAGGAAGGAAGTGTACAGTATTTTATTTTCAAATAAAAAATTCATTTATGGGAAATTATTTGAGGTATTCATCGTCTCATACTGCATTCATAATTGTTAAATGAATATAAACGGATTTCTAAGATGCCATGCTTATTTTTTCTTCAGATGTTACTTGTGTTTCCTGTAATCTGCACAACGTTCATGCTGTTTCAGTTTATTTACCATACGAGAAGATTTATTTTCCTATCTGGTAATCATCAGACATGAGTTTACCGTGACACCGAGGTTGTATCGTACAGTCATTTCCCCATGAGACTTGCACATCTAGGAGGTTACTGAGGTGCATGTCTGATTTAGCTAGGAATCTCAGAACATGTCTCAGCTCAGTTGTGATATTTAGGTCCACAAGTGGAGGTGTAATTCTCCTTAAAGAAGTTATTCTCATGTACTGTATTTTTTACAATAATTTAAGTTTCTTTTATATAAAATATTTTATAGTATTATTTGAATTGTTATAAATTTTTATTATTTTGTGTTTATGTATGTTGTGTATTACCTTACCATTTTAATAATGTGAACCATATTTTAACACATTTGTTTCCATGTTTAATACTGATCATTCCTCACAAATTTCATTGTATTGGCTTTATGTGATTTTCTTCAAGGTTTATGTGATTTTCTTTAAGGTCATTGTTTTTTATAATCTGAGCTTCCAGTACAGTTAGTATATTATCAATATCAGCAAGTTTCTGTGTGTTGCAGATTGCATTCGATGATTACTGTTTGTAAAGTTTGATACAGTATGTTCTATTGTGGCTGATGAATCTTTGTCTTTTCATTTGTACCGGTATTCCATTTTGTGAAGCTTATAAATAGGTAATGAATTTATATATTTCTATTGATATTTCATTTTGAAAAGTTTAGTGCACTATGTTGATCTGTGGTTGATGATGAATATTCAGATTCTCATTGTATTCAGTGTTCTGGGTTGAGGGTGATGTAGGTGAAGTACAAGCTAGTGGATGAACCTGAGTTGGATGATGGAAAGTTGGTATGATTGGTATGGAAGTTGTGTTTGTGGTAGTAGCTCCAGATAAGTGAAAGGTATCAGTGGAAGACAGTTTTTATTTTCCTTTTCTTGGTGTCTGTTCATAGTTCTTACACTTCTGTGCATTCTCTTTCCTTCCTGTTTTCTTTTTCTTGTTCTGTACATCACTTTTCTTCCTGTTTTCTTTTTCTTGGTGTCTGTTCATGGTTCTTCCATTGTTGTGCTTTTCCCTTCTGTATTTTATGGATCCTGATACCCATTTATGTGCTTGCATATGTTTGAACCCTGTCAGTTCTACAGATGATTTATACAGACTAGTATTAATACAGTAGTTGCAACATGAGGCTCATCTGAATATGAACCTGGTGGACTGTAACTCAAAGTAACCCTATTTCTGCAGTCCACCATCCTCCTTTTAGTGGATAGGGAGGGAATTGAGGGACAATTGAATAACTGGGCACCTCCATTGCCAAGTCTTATTGGTGCCACCACATGAAGGAATCCATCTCCAGCAGAGTCTGATATACACAAGCATGGCCATAAAAACAACTTTTCACATGCATTGGTCCATATAGACACCCCCTTCCCATTTATATATACTTTTCACCATTGAAAAAAAATATATATATATCCACCAGATCAGAGTACATGGAAATTGAGTGAATAGAGCTGAATAAGGTTGCATCAGCATCAAATACTTGCTGGCACAATGGGAATTTTGCATCACTGTAGCCC
Source organism: Coenobita brevimanus (assembly GCF_032717465.1). Classification (NCBI taxonomy): domain Eukaryota; kingdom Metazoa; phylum Arthropoda; class Malacostraca; order Decapoda; family Coenobitidae; genus Coenobita; species Coenobita brevimanus. Next base: position 29,656,340 of record NC_137012.1, read on the forward strand.
ATATGAGTAGCACCACTGGATGTAGGCAAAAAATATTATGGGTAATGATGCATTGATGCAGTGCTTCTTTTGGCCCCAGTAACCATTTGGTGTGGATAAAGACAATGGGAGTGAATTACAGTAAAGTAGTTGGAAGAAGGAAAGCTGGATTAAGAATGGGTTTAGGGGACAAGCTTGGAGAGAGTATGAAATAGAATGCCGTGTCCCGGGAGGAAGGGTTACTAAGGCCTAGTGACAGGTTTGGGGATGTCTTTTTGCAAAGGCCACACCGTATGGGATGCAGCATCAGGAATTAGATGAAATAGATGGGGATACAAAATCAAAATTAGTTTCTGAGACTTTATCAAGCAGCTCAGTGAAATGAGTTAATTTCCTTACAAATTTTTCTTAGTTGAGTGTGCCCTGCCCTGTGTGAATTTGAGTGTTGATGATTGACAAATTTTGCCACAGCTGTTTTGAGGAATGTTAGTGAATGATAAGCAATGTCAGAAAGTAAATACTGTGTATTGTAAAGTGTAAGTCTCTACTTGTGATGAAACCTCTGAGTCACTGGCATGAATGTAAGACAAGTGGTAGAAATGCAGCGGACAGACACTTACGTACCTGGTATCTGTGTCTGAGAGAGGTGGCGATTGGCAAGTGTATAATGCAGAACCTTCCTTGTGTGTATGTGGAGAGTGGCTGGAAAGTGTTATCAGACATTTCAAGCATTGCAGGCTTTGTTGAAGGGAACATGATTTTTTTAATTCATTACCATCCACAGACAAAATATAATTTATATCAGGAAGACTATTCTTCTGTCATGTTTCATTCTTTGCAATATACAGTATGTGCAAATGTTCACAATCATCACAGTGTAGGTACAGGAATTGTCATTGAAGTTTGTAGGGAATGTTTACTGTAGGTTCCAAACTAGAATTAGATCCAGCATAAAAAGAAGTTGTTGCAACATTCATAATCTAGGGTCTTATCTTTGATGTATGTTCATGAATTTTATATAAATGTGCAAAAGAAAGTTATAATTAAAAGTATTGCTTAGTAAAAATACTATTTCAGTCTTCACAGAGCTGGTGCTTGTATTTAACCACTTCAACCTGGTTACGTTACTTGTATCTTTGTCTTGCCATTACCAGTGATTTTATTCACCAGTAGGAGAGTCACCAGGTGTGTCATTGCTGTTGTTGTGGCTCCAAGATCATTTGAAATGTGAACCTAGTGGACTGCAGGCTTAAGTTGCCCTTCTGCAGTTCACCGTCCTCCTGTCAGGGGATAGGGCATGATTTGGGGGACATGATATAACCAGGCAGTTGAGACCACCTGGTTATATATGTGCCACCACATGAAGGCATCCCTCTCCAGCACTGTCACCTGGTTTTGAAGGGATTAATGAAAACTGTATCTAATACCTCCAGCTTGAAGTCTCCCATATGCTGAATAAAATTGTCTAGAGAAAGCAAGAATAAAATATATAGTACATCACTGGACTGAAGGGGTTAGTGTTTATTTTTAATTATGTAGTATGTGTTTTGCAAAGGAATTAGACTGGGTTCACTTACAGTAGTAGAGTTATGACCGGTTGGGAGTTGTGGGAGTGACTTAAATGTAACTGCTGCACTGTTTCTTTTGTCAAAATGTTGCACAACATTAACTTTGTTTTATGTTATTATGTGATACACAGGAGTGGCATGTGTTTGTATTTTATGGTATAAATGGGAGCTGAAGTTTGGTGTTTGATCTGTCCTAGGGTACAAAATGCATATTACCGAATGTTTGTTCTAACCTGACAGTGATCCCCATCCCTTTTCACCTTAACTGGCTGGCATATCAGATTGGAGGATTGATCTGACTGGTAACCAAGGAGACTCATCCCTGGTGCATTACTAAGGCTCATGGAATTGCAGTGTAACCATGGCTTAATATTTAAGTTGTGGGAGTGACCCAGTCATGTCAGTTGAAAACAAATGACAATACAGTATACAGAGTTACACCCATTCAGTGGAGCTGAAAGGTGTTAGGGACCTTTGTCAGGTTTTGGTTTTATTTCTAAGTTTCCTCCTCAACTTTCATCACCATCATATCATCATCATCATCTCTTATGCCTTGGTGTCACCTGGGAACCCCTTAACAAGGTATGATGATGACAGAAACTCCTTCAGGCTACCTTATCCCTGACACATCTCTCTCACTCTCACAAGTACTCCTCTTCCTCCTCCATTATGCAGTTGATTGGGTGGGTAGCTAAAGATAAAGTGTGGATATGTATCAGTTTTATATGTGTTATCTACAATAAGGATGGAATAATTACAGGTATACTAAGGGGTTTTATTGATGGTGTTACTTTGATGCTCATTTAAAATGTACAGTTGACTTGCAGATTCTTGGCCTCTGTATTCATCCCAAGATGATGAGTGGCGCTAATGGTATAAACTTAATATGCGACTTTACTAAGTGTTACACGATGCTTACTTATCTTTTTTTCTTACAGGATTTTCGTATTTAACACCAAGTATTATCGTGATCAGAAATTTGCCAGTGCAGTGCTTACTTACTTCCTTTTCCAACAGTATTTTCAAACTTTGCAGCAAGTATTATCATGATAAAAATTTTGCCAATGCAGTACTTCCTTATATTCTTTTCATACAGTATTTTCACATTGAGCACCAAGTCTTATCATGAGCAAAAGTTTGCCAACACCATCCCAGTGACAGTGATGATGGTAATGTTAGGTGTGTGCTGCATGAAAATACCTTGTACATGGGATAGGTAGTAAAATGAAGAGTGAGTATAAATAGTAACATGAGCATTGTTTGCTAATATGTACACAACAAAACAAAAACAGACATCTTGTTGGCACAGGACTGTTGGCACATTTTAAGATGGTAAAGTACAAAACATTTTTTTTTTTTTTAAATATATGTAAATGTATCGCATTATTTGTACACATATTTATCCTGTCCTCTAGATGTAATATACCACAGATTAGAGTGTAGAAATGCATGATGTACTTCACAAACATTGGCACCAATATGCCATTGTTTTGTTTGATAGTTTTGTGGAAGAAATGATGCCGCTCCTGACCTTGTGCATACTGTATAACAATAATTTTCATCTTTCTCCCTATCATGACCTCAGAGATACCTACTTCCACACTGTTCATCATCTCTATACTTGAATATTCTGCCAGTGGTTTTGTGAGGCATAGTTAGTGGTGATTTATCTTCTTTTTCCAACACAACCTTTGGTTCCTACAATTAACTTCAATTCTGTTTAAAGTTGCCAATAAAGAAATTATATATTTTTAAAGGCTGTAGGTAATTGTACCTTAAGCAGACCAATGTACTTCACTTTAGTAGGGATAAATTTGTCAGCCTTAGGTTGTTTTATCTCAGGATCAGCAGAAGGTGAACCTGGTGGTTTGCAGGTGGAAGCTTCCTCCTTCAGTCTATCCTCCTCCACCATATGAAGGCATCTTTCTTAACTATCTCACAAATCTTAATTCTGTCTGTCAGTCTATTACCAGATGCCTTAATCCCGAAAGGGGTGCTACAAACAAATCACCTCCATGTCGCCCTGTCCCCCGCCTTTTCACTACCCTTTTAAGTTATGTACCTGTATCAGTGTTATAATCCTTTATTGCCCCATCAAGAGTATAGGAGCCTGGAGCTAGAGTACCCCTTTTATGTCATTTATTATTGGTGTCAAGTTGTGGTGTGTGGTGTCGGAATGGATGAGCGTAGTTGGACCTTGGTAACATTGCCAAGCTGGCCGCTTCGTCAGCGTTGTATTTGTTGTCACGGTGTCGGGTGAATTTAGCCCACAGCCACTTGTGTAACCATGCACCAGACACACTCACCAGTTTATCCTCTACCTCTTTTGGGCTGAGAGGACCTGGGGAGGTAATGATAATAATAATAGTACAGTAATAATAATAATAATAATAATAATAATGATAATAATAATGATAATGATAATAATAATAATAATAATAATAATAAATGTTAAAAGTCTGTCCTTTGTTGTCTCGATAAAGATGTAGGAGAAATTGAAGCTGGGATACTGTCATCCAGATCATTCAAGTAACAGGAGACCATCCTATGTCCCTGACAGTGTTTAAGACAGTAAAGTCTCCAGTCACCTCCTGGATTTTAAATGTGATGGATTGGAAAACACAGTAGATTGTACAAAAATTCGTATTTCTGGCAGACAGTGGAAGATGCCTGCTTGTATTGATGTGGCTGTTGTGATGAAGAAGAGAAAAGGAAAACTGGAAAGGAATTACATGAGGGCAAAGAAGAGGAGGAGGAAAGGGGTGGACAATAAACAATGGGAAGAAGAGGAAAAAGGGGAACTAAGATTAAAAAAAAAGAAGAAAAAACGTGGGAAGAGGTTATGTGGAGAGGTAAAGATGAAAATGCAAGTGAATATGCTTTAAGTGGTGTGCAACTGATAGGTAGGGATAAAGGCAGTTCACATTATAAACTGCTGTAGAGATGTTTTTCTTTTTTGTTTTTCGTACAAATGTTACTATGAATTTGGAAAAACTGGCTTTACAACTGTGACATAATAAAGACTGGCCATTTTAACTAACGGATTGAGTTAGCTCTCGTATAGCAATAATTTGAACAGAGAAAAGGGTCTCACCAGTAAATAAGGAGACTATGGTGCTGACCACCATGGTAATTAGGATGCCAGACATTCCAAAGTAACAGTAGGAGATGTCATACAAGGTCCTGTGAAGGGAAATTGTGTGCATTAGAAAATGTGTTATTCCAGTGATTAATTAACTCTATAATGACATCAGTTACGACTAAGGTAGGAATACAATATTAGTTCTATACTCTCACTGTTATTGGTGCAAATTGTATAACGCTGTCATAAAGAGAGAGGAAATGGCTCGTACGTGGACATTAAGGTGTTTTATGGAAAATAAGTTGCTTAGAAAGAAGTGGAACAGAGTTTCCCTTGTTACTGTTGTTGCATTAGCTCATCTGAACGTGAACTTGGTGGACTGCAGGCTTAAGTTGCCCTTCTTCTGCAGTCAACCATGTTCCTTTCAGTGGATGGGGAGGGAGTTGCAGGACGTTTGTGTAAGTGGGCAATGGAGGCGCCAAGTTATGTCCGTGCCACCGCGCGAAGGCATCCCTCTCCACCATGAACCATACTTCTGTGCTAGTGGCTGTGTGGTGCCGTCTGCAGTAAGATCTGTTGCGAGAGTAGCATTATCCAGCATAGCCCAGACGTGAGATACGGTAGTTGGGTTAAAGGTGGCAAGATTGTCAGGCACTGCGGTAGTAAGGCTGAAGTTGGCTAGGTATTCAGGAGCTGTAGTAGTGAGACTGAAGTTCGCTAGATAATCAGGCTCAGTGGTAGCAAGGGTGAAGTTGGCTTGATTCTCAGGGCAGCCAATGTCAGTGAGAGGAAGGCGAGGTGGTGACCCTCCCCCACGCATAAACTTGCCCACCACCACCACCATGTTGTATACCAGGGCTGTTATGAAGCCCAGTGTTGCGCCCTATAGAAGAGAAACAAGAACTTGGTTGATTATCCTGTTTTAACTCTAACTTTACCCAGATTTTTGCTCATTTTGCATCTTATATGTATTCAGTGGTGGAAAAAAGACATTGAAATTGCTCTACATCCTTTTCATAGCTCTTCTTCGTAACTAGCATCATATTCTAGTAATAATCTCTCGTTGCAACTCGGTTTTCAAGATGGAGACTGCAGTTTTAGGGGAAGCTAGAGTGAAAAAGGTACAGCGTGTTTTATCTTGTGTCAGATTACTCTTCATTGTGGTGTGGATTTTGATACTTAGTGGAAAGGATATTCTGTGTGTGTGTGTGTGTGTGTGTGTGTGTGTGTGTGATGCTTCTAACCTTCGTATTGACCCACGGCATAGTCAGTCCAGCGAGAAACACCCCCTGCATGGGTCCCATTATAGAGCCACTGATGCTGTACGTCACGTGGAATATATTGCCCAGTTGCCCAGCTGCAAGGCCCAGGAAGATGCTAGATAGACCCGCAATGGCAGCTGCAACGGTGGTAGGAGTTGTGGTGGTGGTGGTGGTTGTGGTAGTAGTAGTGGTGGTGATTGTGGTTGTGGTAGTGGTGGTATTATTATTATGATTATGATGATGATGATGATGATGATGATGATGATTTTTTTCATCATCATCATATCATCATTATTAAGGTATTATTATTATTATTATTATTATTATTATTATTGCCACTACGATAATTCACATCTTCATCTTTATCATCATTATTCATTCCAGTCTTTTTCGCATTAAAATGGTGAGAGGGAGAGAGAGAGAGAGAGAGAGAGAGAGAGAGTCACTTACATATAACCTTGAGTACGACAGTTGCTTTGAAGGGCGAGAGGGAGGCGAAGTAAGGGCGTTCTCTCAAGAAATCCTCCCAAACAAGGCAGGCTATGGCATTACCGCAGGAGGAGAGCGAGCTGGGGGGGTTTGGAGGGGTTAGAGAGGCTTAGATGGGGATTTGGAGGGGTTAGAGAGGCTTAGATGGGGGTTTGGAGGGGTTAAAGAGGCTTAGATGGGGCTTTGGAGGGATTAGAGAGGCTTAGATGGGGATTGGGAGGGGTTAGAGAGGCTTAGGTGGGGGTTTGGAGGGTTTGGAGAGGTTGTAGTGGGTTTGGAGGTGTTAGAGTGGCTTAGATGGGGGTTTGGAGAGGTTGTAGGGGGTTTGAAGGGGTTAAAGAGGTTTAGTTGGGGGTTTGGAGAAATTAGAGAGGCTTAGATGGGGGTTTGTAGGGGTTGGAGAGGCTTGGATGGGGTTGGGTGGGTTTGGAGAGGTTAGAAAGGTTAAAATAGGAATTTTTTTTTATATCTAACACCAATTTTTAAAACTGACGCCATTTCTATGCATATATCTGTACATATTATTATTACCTATTTTCCTACCAACTATACTCCTTTTCCTACCTCCCTCCCTACCAACCCAGCCCTTTTCCTACCTGCTGTCCTACCAGCCCATACTTTTTTCCTACCAACCCAACCCTTTTCCTACCTGCTTTCCTACCAACCCTACACTTTTTCCACCTATTCTCCTACCAACCCATGTACCTTTTTCTCTTTTCCTACCTGCTTTCCTACCAACCCTATACCTTTTTCCCTTTTCCTACCTACACTCCTACCAATCCTGCCCTTTTTCCTACCTACATTTCTCCCAAATCTACGCCTTTTCCTACCAGCTCCTTTCTTCCCACCTCCCTCGTACCCACCTCAACACACCGCCATACACGGCCGCCACGAAGAGCCCAGGTAATCCAGGTAACTTTGCTAATTTGTCCATCACCAGGTATGGGATGATCTGGTCCGGTTTGCTGATTCGGCCCGAGGTAAGGGGGTCGCAGTGGCGGTAGGCGGCGAAGGCGACGAGACCGGAGAAGAAGAAGACGCCCCAGAGAAGGTAAATGCCGACGATGAAGAAGTAGCAGAGTCTTGGGAGTAGAGGAAGGAAGGGAGAGTTTGAGTGAGGCGTGGCGAGTTCGGGTGATTCGTGGAGAGTTTGAGTGAGGCATGGCGAGTTTGAGTAAGGCGTGGAGAGTTCGAGTGAGGCTTGGGGAGTCTGGGTGAGGCGTGGGGAGTCTGGGTGATTCGTGGGGAGTCTGGGTGATTCGTGGGGAGTCTGGGTGATTCGTGGGGAGTCTGGGTGATTCGTGGGGAGTTTGGGTGAGGCGTGGGGAGTTTGAGTGAGGCGTGCTTGTATATATGCGCCTGTTTGGATGTATCTGGCTGTCTGTATATCTAGTTCTGTAATTATATATCTATCTGTCTTATCTTTGTATCTGTCTGTCTGTCTGTGTCTGTTTATATATAACTATATCTGTCTATCTATTTATGTACGTATATTTCTATCTTAAACTTCTCTATTTGTATCTGTATGTTTATGTCAGTATATATTTCTCTTTATCTATCTGCCTATCTATCTATCTATCTGTCTCTTTTTCTGTTCATCCGTCCGTCCGTCCATCCATCCATTCTATAATTTACACATCTATCCATCAATTCATCCACCCATTCGCCACAACAATCCATTTACCCACGCACAATCCATCTATTCACCCACCCATCCATCCACCCACCCACAATCCTTCCGTTCACCCACCCATACACCATACCAATTCATCCACCCACTCACTCACCACCAATCCATCCATTCATTCATCCATCCACCACTCTATGCACTCACTTCTTCAAATCCAATGACTGCCTGTATATGCACATTCACAGTATATCTATCTGTCTACAGTATCTATCTATCTATCTGTCTATCTACCACTCACCTCTTTGACACCTTCAGACTGCCGATAGATGCAAACCTCTGATAGCAAGCCTGGTTGAACGCCACCATGTTAATCATGTAGTAGACACCGATGACTAGAGTTGACCAGAACGTGTGGCGGGTGTACGGGCTGGTGTCTAGGCTGAAAATAGATAGATAGATGGGTAGATAGATAGATAGGTAGATAAATAGATGGATAGAATGATAGATAAAGAGACAGAGGTATAGTTGGACTGACAGGGAAACAAAAATACCAGAATATGTAGGGGTTATACTCTGGTGTCTAGGCTGAAAATAGATAAATAAATAGATAAATAGACAGACAGATATATAGATAGACAGACAGATAGATAGCTACCATGACGGGCTGGGGAGAATGGGAGAGGGATAGATAGATAGATAGACAGATAGACAGACAGTACTCTTTTAGGCACACAAATACCTGTAACTTCCATCCATATCACCCATAGAAAAATAGCCTGATTTTTTGTGTTTTTCTCTCATTATATAAATAAATACTGAATTTCTGTGCATCATAACTCACTTACATAACTGTATCCCTCCTAATATTGCTCTAACTTCTATGTATCCTATAAACTCTCTCTGTCCTTCAATTAATCCTCTAACTTCTCTCTATCCTTCAAATCAATCCTCTGACTTCTTTCTATCCTTCCAATCAATCCTCAAACATCTCTCTATCCTTCAATTAATCCTCAACCTTCTCTCTGTCCTTCAATCAATCCTCTAACTTCTCTCTATCCTTCAATTAATCCCCTAACTTCTCTCTATCCTTCAAATCAATCCACTAACATCTCTCTGTCCTAATCCGTCCTCTAACGTCTCTCTATCCTTCTAACCAATCCTCTAACTTGTCTCTGTCCTTCAATTAATCCTCTAACTTCTCTTTATCCTTCAATCAATCCTCAAACTTCTCAACTTAGATACTTACTTAAAAAATTGAATCCTTCCCCCCAGCTCTGACAGCCTCCACACCCTGGTCACACCACCGAGGTCCACACAGCATATCACCACTACCAGCAGCACACCGCCGAACATGAGCAGCGTCTGTAGCACATCTGTGTACACCACGGCCTTCACACCGCCCTGTAAGGTACGTACATTGTGCTACAGTACGTATCAGAGTACACTATTATCACCGCACAGCACATATTAGCACATACACACACTCACAGCCCGCCACATCATCCCTTAGCACATACAAACACTTGCACTCCCCAAAAGTACATTAATAGCACATCTTAGTCCACGAACATTAGCCTGGAGTACATACTGGTTGTACATCCAAGCGTACATGGTGCTTGGAAATGATGGAGGGATCGTATGTTTCTCTTCAGTTAAGAACAAAATTTCGTTCAATATTTCACCTCTTGTGCGTCTCATCTTTGCTGGTTGATATTTATATGGTGAGGGAGGCTGTTTCTCAGGCCATAGATGATTCTCTTTGATACGTTGCGTCAGGGAGGAAAGTGACGGGCATGAATTACTTATTTCAGTAGTAGTAGCAGTAGTAGAAGAAGAAGGAGAGGTGGCAGTAGTAGTAATAGTAGTAGTAGCGGCTTTACTCACCACTGTAATATAGAAAGTACAGATGCTGCCCATGATAACCATCGATGCCCATGTGGAGAGGTTGGTGACAGTGGAGAGGGCGAGGGAGGGAGCGTACAGCCAAATACCCATGTAGAAGAACTTGGTCACCAGCAGGCAGATCGTAGCCAGTTTCCTCAGCCTCACCGACCCGTAACGCAGCTCTATGTACTGAAAAAAGTGAGATTAGAAGCTGTACTGTGCTACTTGTAATGATTTCTGTGCAGATTTGAATGTCTTTCGTTTATATGTATTGTTTTCGTTCTGGAAGGGGGAACAGGTTGAGGGAAAACGTTCATGAGCTCAAAAGTGTGTTGAAAAACGTTCATGAGCTAAAAGGTGTATTGAAAAAGGTTCATGAGCTAAAAGGTGTATTGAAAAAGGTTCATGAGCTAAAAGGTGTATTGAAAAACGTATATGAGCTAAAAGGTGTACGTTTATGAGTCAGAGGTGTACGTTCATGAGCTCAAAGGTGTACGTTCGTGAGCTCAAAGGTGTACGTTCGTGAGCTCAAAGGTGTACGTTCGTGAGCTCAAAGGTATGCGTTCGTGAGCTCAAAAATGTACGTTAATGAGCTGAGGTGTACGTTCATGAGCTGAGGTGTACGTTCGTGAGCTCAAAGGTGTTCAGACAGGTAGATAAGTGATACCTGTGTGAGAGAGACGAGCTTGAGGTTGTAGAAGACAGGTAGAATGAGTTGGTGAAGAAGGACCACACCCGGAAGTAAACCCAGCATCATGACACACAGCTGGGTGCCGAAGAAGTAAACCTCTGTGGGCCGACCTGGAGGCGAGAGGGGCGATTTAGGGACCTGGAGTGTTAATGTGACGGTTGAGATGGTCGTAGGATTGGATTGTGTGGCTTCATGACTCGTTGTAGTAAAATACATTAATCTGAAACTTGACACTCTCTCTCTCTCTCTCTCTCTCTCTCTCTCTCACACACACACACACACACACACACACACGCACACACACACACACACACACACACACACACACACACACACACACACACACCGCTGTTTCTGCTAATTAATTCAACCCATCCTCTCCTCTAGTGCATACATCTTTCTCTTTAGCATCTTAGAAACTCCCATAGACCTTTTTATTAACATATACGCATTATTTATCTTTGTGGAATATAATGCAGCTGTAGAAATATTATAGAAAAAACTAAAAATAACTGAGCCGAAATATCCACACACCGAGGACTGAAATGGCGGACACAACTCCACCAACCAGAGACAAAAGCACTGGATATGGCGACATTGACCGTCCACCGAGGAGATAATCTTGCGTGGACTCCTTGCCCCTCGCCCTCACAGCGCTCACCACCCCTATGCCAATGGACGCCACCAACATGAGGCTAAAAAGGGCGTAGTCAGCGGCGGAGAACTTGTTTCCCGCCAGAGCAGACGCCGCCGCCTCCGGGTCCACCTCGGCCTCGGCGCTCATGGCTGACTCGCTGCAATGTAAACAAAATGGGATTACTACCGACTCCGAAGACGCACTTGTTGTAGATTCAGTTTCTATTTATGCTTGTGTTTGTCTGCCTGCCTGCCTGCCTATCTCTCTGTCTGTCTATCCACCTGCTTGTCTTTCTGCCTGTCTATCTGTCTATCCATCTGCCTGTCTCTGTGTCTTTATCTCTGTCTCCCCGTCTGTCTATATGTATTAACAAAGGCTCTCATCCGTGCCTGATCCGATTTAGGTCAGAATTTACACACATTGCTCATTGTGCATGGGGTCAGGAAGAAGTGACGCGATTTGGGTGCAGGTGGGTCAAAAAATTATGGGTCAAAGTTCAATGTGCGGCGCTATCACAAGAAAACCTGATTCAGTTTATATCAAAGTGGGTCCATTCATTGTCTGTGGGGATGGGAAGACGTGATTCGATTTCGGTGCAGGTTAATGAAAGGTCAAGGTCACAGGTCGGGGTCACGGGTCAAGGTAACAGGTCAAAGATGAAGGTAACAGGTCAGAGGTCAAGGTAACAGGTCAAAGGTCAAGGGTCACAGGTCAAAGTTTAGGTGCCTCTTCATTCTGGTCTCTAAGTACCTGTGAGAAGTTACATAAAAAAAAAATAAAGGAAAATAATTACGGTATAAATAATACCTCTGTCATAATCAAACAGCAAATCAGACTAGAACATTCATAAAGTGCATACCTCCGCCACGACAATACCATCCCATCTTGTGTTCTTTTATGACCTTGACCTTTGACCTTCCCCTCCCGCCCCCCAAGTTAGTCATTTGTTCCTCTGATGGTCCTCAATTAGTATTTAAAATCTGGTGTAAGTCCATCCAAAAATACCAGATATTATTATTATTTTTTTAACTGCTTTCATACGTACATTCGTACAGAGAGACAGACGGACAGATATAATGACAAACAGGACAGATATACAGACAGACAGGCAGACACATAGACAAACAGACACAGACAGACAGATAGACACAAACATACCTACAGACTCACAGATTGACAGATTAAAACCGCGTAAAAAAAGGCTCCGTGATATAATGACGAAGGAAAGGTTAGGCCGAACGCGTGTTTTTGCATTCTGATGGCCATAGACGCGACGGTGAATAGAACAAACACATTACAACAGACAATAGGAAGAGGAAGACGAGAGGAAGACCGGAGAGGAAGTAATTGAGAGGGAAGGAGAGAGGATGAGAAGAGCAAGAGGGGAAGGAGTAATCAGGAGGAAAGGAGAGGAGAGGAAGAGGAAAAAGAAGAGGAGAGGAAGGCTGGAGAGCAAATAATTGGGAGGGAAGGAGAGAAGAGGAGAGGTAGAGAAAAAAGAAGAGGAGAAAGAGAGGAAAAGGAAGAGAAGAAAAGGGAAAAAGAGGAAAAGAAGAGGAAAAATGAGAGGAAAGGAAGAGTATGGAGGAAGTAATTGGAAGGGAAGGAGAGAAAAGGAAGGAGGAAAGGAAAAGAAGAGAAAAGCAAGAGCGGAGAGGAAGTAATTGGGAGGGAAGGAGAGAAGAGGAGAGAGGAGCGGGAAGAGGAGAGAGGAAAGGAAAGGAAAGGCAGAGGAAGAGAACAGACAAATGGCCAAATCTGAGGTCAAAATTATTCCAGGTGATTTTATTTCGCCAGGTATTGATGATGTGAAGGTCATTAGGAGCAATTAAGGTGTCAGAAGCCATAGTTAGAGGTAGTTAATGGTGCAGAGGTAGTTGGGGAAGATGCAGTGGGACGGTTGACTATGGTGCTCATCTCTAACTTCCTGTGTGTGGAGAGAGAGAGGGAGGAAGAATGGTAGAGAGAGAGAGAGGGAGGGAGAAAGAGGGGTAGAGGGAGGAAGGGAGAAGGGAGAAGGAAGATTGGTAGAGTGAGGGGAGAGAAGGGAAGAGAGAGAGAGAGAGAGAGAGAGAGAGAGAGAGAGAGAGAGAGAGAGAGAGAGAGAGAGAGAGAGAGAGAGAGAGAGAGAGAGAGAGAGAGAGAGAGAGAGAGGAAGGTAGAGATGCGATGGAGGGAAAGATGGGAGAGAGGGAGAGGGGAGAAGGAGGAAGGGGCAATTAGGCTGTCAATCACAAACCCATAGTTAAGGCAATGAATGGTAAGGAGAAAATTGAGGAAGATACCAGGGGGCGCTTGTCCATCGTGCTCTCTTTCTCTCTCTCTCTCTCATTTTTTTTTCTTCGAGGGAACAACCTTGCTGGATTCTGGCCGTTGGTTCCTTCTTCCCTGCATAAAAAAAAGGCCTTTGAACCTGTCTCCTATGCTACAAGGTTACTGCATCATCTAGGTTACCATAGTTACCCTCAGGTGTTACCTTAATTACTCCTTTTACCTGCTGATCAACAAAAATCGTCAGCTTCTCCCACCAGAGTCGAACCCGGGAGCAATGGGCAGGCAGTTTCGTTGCTATACTTTGTGTGTGTGTTTGTGTGTGTGTGTGTGTGTGTGTGTGAGTGGCCATGTTGCGTTGGTGAAAAAAACTCTAAATACATACATACATACTCGTACACACACACACACACACACACACACACACACACACACACACACACACACACACACACACACACACACACACACACACACACACACACACACACACACACACACATCCATGCCACGTTCAAGAGAGTAAATTGTTGTAATGGTCGTACTTATCGCTTATCTTGCAGGAATGTGATAAAACAAGGGGTAATGACGACGGAAATGAAGGTGAGCAGATGCACGCAGTCTCAGTCACGCACGCACACGCAAACTCACGCAATTATCCAAGCAAATGATCAGCAGGGCTATAGAAAGACTACGCATAAGCACACAAGCATATATACCGGTACTTTATAGTTGGGACACACACACACACACACACACACACACACACACACACACACACACACACACACACACACACACACACACACACACACACACACACACACACACACACACAAGGTCACAAGTACATAGGAATATTTAATTACGAGCGAGCCAGTGCAGCGAGCGAGGCGATGTTTACGTTCAGCTGAGAAATGAGCGGCCCGTCACGACCCTGCCCGACCCCAGCGGTTTTCAGAGGCTAATAACTTTTCTACTGTGTGAGATTCCTTCAGCAGGTAGTAGATACATTTAATAAAGTTTGTTTTTAGCTATATATTTCCCCATGAGACCAAAGAAATCCCTTGGAATCCTAGCTTTCCAAGGGTATGTACTGAGGGCTGCAATTGACACGCTCCACCATGAAATCGAATGAAAGAAGAATTTCCTGTTGTAACACTATGTTTTCTTGGATAAATATCGGATATTACTCTCATAATTCTACATGAACGTTTTTTCTATGTTTAGGGGGTGAAATCAGCAAGGGTAATCGTCCCATATCCGGGTTTTATCATTCCATCAATAGCCAAGCGTTTACCGACTCAGTTCGATGACTCAGCAAGTCGGGAGCAGAGAACTGAACATTGCGCGTGTGATAAATGCTACGGAGTCACGCTATATGCACAGCCAGAGAGAAAACGTGAGAGAAGAAACGCGAGATAGTAAATATTTTAGCTCATTTATTCTTCTGTTATTGTTCAACTACCTCACCAGAAATGTTGAAAGTCTACACCAAGATGAAATTATGATGATAGAGGGTATGTACAAACGCTCGCTCGCTCGTCACGTGCCCACAAAGCTCACTTTACTGGTGTATACAAGCACACAGACCAAGCAACTACGCACACACGTACATACATGCATACATTATATACATATACAGACACTGGAGAGAGAGAGAGAGAGAGAGAGAGAGAGAGAGAGAGAGAGAGAGAGAGAGAGAGAGAGAGAGAGAGAGAGAGAGATCTGTCGACTCGGGGTTACAGGCTATAAAACGGAGGAGAAGATTGGTCAGTAGATAGATAGATATATTGGACAGACAGACAAACAAACAATCCCCCCCACACACACACACACAAATCACTGGGTCCAAAAAGGTGGTCTAGACTTAATACTAAAAATAAGATATAAATACCCTATTAACAGAGAAGAGAGAGAGAGAGAGAGAGAGAGAGAGAGAGAGAGAGAGAGAGAGAGAGAGAGAGAGAGAGAGAGAGAGAGAGAGAGGTCTATTTAGCACGATTTACACACAAGCCAAAAATCTGTCACCCATTCCTCTCCACGCATCTCTGTCTCTCTCTCTCTCTCTCATATAACAATGGGTATATTTACAACATTTTGTATTCACACACACACACACACACACACACACACACACACACACACACACACACACACACACACACACACACACACACACACACACACACACACACACACACAAGCAAACAGAGAAGACACTAAAACACACAGACACACACACACAAGCAAGCACAAAACACACCCACCCACATACATACGCCCCTCACCATTCCATTCGGTTCCTGCAGCGTCCACCTCAGCAGTAACTTCAACAAACAAGGGATGAGGCTGCGGCACACCTAATGTCTGACTTGGCCTATATTTCTGATTGGGGTAGACGTAATCTTGTTGTTTTTAATACATCAAAAACTCATTTCTCACATCTTTCAACCTGACAAAATTTTCCGCAGGAGTAGCCTGTACTTTTTAACAAAATCCAACTCAATCCTGCATCGTCTTTACACGTAGCTGGGATTTCATTCTCTTGGGATTTATCTTGGAAAGAACATATTACCTTTCTTGTAAAATCTGCTTCCAGGAGATTAGGCGTGCCAAACCGACTCCATGTCTGCTTTACCCCTGCACAGTTGTTGACTTTATTCACAGATTTTAATCGCCCCTGTGTAAAGTACAACTCTCATGTGTGGGGAGGCTCCCCTCATACAGTTCTTCTCAACAAGTTTGAGCTAAAAGCTTTTCGTCCTATCAGCTCTTCTCGTCTTAGTGGTTCCCTTCAACCTCTGTCTCTTCGCCGCACTGTTGCATCTTTATCTCTTTTCTATCGCTTGCATTCCTCCACCCTTGAGGTGGGCGTGTAGCACTCATCCTGCAGCAAACTCTCATCTCTTTTCTGTCCAACTCTCTAATGCAGGAGTTAACCGTTACTCCCAGTTCTTCATTTATGCAACAGGTCAACTCTGGAACTGTCTTCCTCTGTCTGTATTTCCTACTGCCTATGACCTCCAGTCTTTCAAACGCCGTGTGTCCAGGCATCTCGAAATGAACGGATCATGAATTTGGCTCTCTGTTATATTGTTTTTGTTTTTTCTTGGAGGGAACATTTTGCGGGCACCTCACCTTTGGTTCTTTCTTTCTTGCATAAAAACACATACACACACAGACGCACACAACAACAACAACAACAGAGACACACTCATAAGCAAACAGAAAAGACACCAAAACACACATACACACACAAGCAAGCACAAAACACACACACACACACACACACACACACACACACACACACACACACACACACACACACACACACACATTCCTACCTGAGTCTGAGGTGTGTGTGTGCAGGTGAGAGGGACGATGGAGGGACAATGGTGTTATCTGCTACAACTGAGGAAGTGAGAGAGGGAAAGAGGGAGTGGGGAGAGAGGGAGGGGAGGGAGAGGGGAGAGAGAGAGAGAGAGAGAGAGAGAGAGAGAGAGAGAGAGAGAGAGAGAGAGAGAGAGAGAGGAGGAGGAGATGGAGAGAGACGGAGGGGAGGGAGAGGGGAGAGAGAGAGAGAGAGAGAGAGAGAGAGAGAGAGAGAGAGAGAGAGAGAGGGGAGGAGGAGATGGAGAGAGAGAGAGAGAGAGATGGTAGGAGAGGGGGAGAGATGGGTAGGAAGGAAGAGAGAGAGAGAGAGAGAGAGAGAGAGAGAGAGGGGGACATGATTGGAGCTTTCCTGTTCTATTAAGCGCTGTGAAATGTTATATAAATCTCTCTCTCTCTCTCTCTCTCTCTCTCTCTCTCTCTCTCTCTCTCTCCGATTAATTTTATGGTGACAGCGTGTGAGACTGAATTTGATCAGTTATTTAAAATGTCTTTGTTTTGGTGTCCATCCATCCATCCATCTGTCTATCTATCAGTCTATCTGTCTGTCTACCTATCTGTCTGTCTGTCTGTCTGTCTGTCTGTCTGTCTGTCCATCCATCCATCCATCCATCCATCCATTCATCCATCCATCCATCCATCCATCCATCCATCCATCTGTCTATCTATCAATCTGTCTATCTGTCTATCTGTCTATCTATCTTCCATCCATCCATCCAATACTTTTTGTCCCTTTTTGCGTAGGGGACCTGGGCTAGACCACTCATTCCGACATTTAAGGCAAAGGTGACCAGCCTCCCTCGTCCCTGAGTGGCATTATGAGAGAGAGAGAGAGAGAGAGAGAGAGAGAGAGAGAGAGAGAGAGAGAGAGAGAGAGAGAGACGGCTAGATAGATAAAATATAAAAAAGACAAAATGATAGACAGACGAGGTGATTGAATGTCTGTTGATGTTGGTGAATTCCTTGAGCCATATTAAATGCTAGGACAGACCTCTCTCTCTCTCTCTCTCTCATCTTCTTCTCTCCTTCCATCTGTCTCTCTCCATTTCTCACCTATCTCTCCCCTTTCCCAACCCCCTCTCTCATCTCCTTCTACCTCTCCATTCAAATCTCTTCCAGTCTTCCCCCTCCTCTCCCCCCTCCCTCCCCCTCCTATCACATTCTAACACACGTCTCTTGGTGCTATCTCTCCCCCCCTCCCCCTCCCCTCCCCTTCCTTCTCTCCCTTCCCCTTCCCTCCGTCTTCCCCCCCTTCCTTCTCTCCCTTCCCCTTCCCTCCGTCTTCCCCCCCCTTCCTTCTCTCCCTTCCCCCTCCCTCCGCCCTCCCCCCTACCGTCCCTACCCACATTCATCCATTATCATCCCCCACCCCCTTCCACCCTATCCCCCTCCTTCTACCCCACTCTTCCTCTCATCTCCCCTCTCCCCCATCTCTCCCACCTCCCCCACCTGCTCCTCTCCCTGACCCAGATTTTCTCCCCCTTATATATTCCTTCTCCCCACTCCCCCCACACCCTCCCCCTCCTCCCCACCAATATAAATAGAAAGAAAAATATATATATACTTTATTACCTCAGCATGTAGAGCAAGATACTAACTGAAACACACAGACACAGACACACAGACACACAGACACACACGCACACGCGCACGCGCACGCACACGCACACGCACACGCACACGCACACGCACACACACACACACACACACACACACACACACACGAGTGATGCCGCATACGGGTTCTTGCCTGGGGGTGTGAGGGCCTTACGTGGACATGAAGGTGGCAGTGTTGCGTCAGGGGCTCAGCAGAGGTTATGGAGGCCGCCAGAGATGCATGAATGAGTTGGAATGGGTTAGATATGTACGAACGAAGGCCGGCGTACAGTACATACATGCACGCACACGTACGCACACATGCACGCACACATGCACGCACACGCGCACACACGCACAAGCACACACACGCACACGCACACACGCACACGCACACAGACACGCGTACACACACAAGCGCGCACACAGACACGCGTACACACACAAGCGCGCGCACACACACAAGCATACAAGCGCGCACACACACACGCACACACGTGCTCACACGCACAGGCGCGCTCTCACGCACACACGCATACAGACCCCCCCACCAGTCCCCCCCCAACACTCTCCTCCCGCACACACACACAACCCCCCCCCCACAGAAAATCCCACTTAAAATGTCTGCTTTATAAAACCCAAAATCATGAGTGCGTGTGCGTGTGCGTGTGCGTGTAGGATGGACACTATGATAAGACGAATAAACTAACTATCCGGTACAGTGACCTCGTGTTGGAGCGTTTGCTGGAGAGAGGGGGAGAGTGAAAGGGGAGAGGGAGAGGGAAGGGAGAGAGAGAGAGAGAGAAAGGAGAGAGGGAAGGGAGAGAGGGAAAGGAGAGAGGGAAGGGAGAGAGAGGGAAAGAGGAGAGAGAGGAAGGAAGAGTGAGAGAGAGGAATGAATGAATGAGAAAAGCCAGCAACAAGCTTAAAGAGGCTAGGTGGCACTAATGTAGGAAAGAAGGATGGACACTTATATTAGATGCAAAATACGCCGCAGCAGAAAGGAAAGCAATAATATTAAAAAAAAGAGAAAGTAGAAGAGACGCCAAGGAAATCAGTAAGCAACGAGGGGCGGGGTGACAAAGAGAGGAAGGGGAAAGCAGAGCGACGGAGGTGAAGTAGGAAGGGGTTAGTCGAGAAGAAGGTGTTGGATAGTCAAGGGGCAGTTACAGCGTGAGCAAAGTGGCAAGGGGTCACCACGCATTAAGTGACCCAAGATGAGGCGAGTGTGGCCCAAAAAAGAAGGTAGGAAGGAAAGAAGACAGCACGGAAAAGAAGACAGGACGGAAAAGAATACAGGAAGGCAGGAAGTAAGGAAAAGAAGACAGGAAGTAAGGAAAGATAAGAACGAATTAATGAAGTTTGGAACATTAACATTCAGACATATATGCATCTGGAATTATTGGAGACGAGACACCCCATACGCCGAGGGGAACAAAAAAAAAAAAAAAAAACCGTATACCCATTTCTTTATCATTCTGTACCATTACCATCGAAATTCTGTATTCTCAAGGACTCAGGGTACAATGCATCTCCACCTCAACATTGTACAGGTATTTCCACGCCATTATCCCAACACAACGTACTTTATAGGGGCCCGAAAGTGCCCATTAGCGAGGTAGAACACTTGATAAGGATAATTTACACTTCCACGTCTTGGAGTTTATCAGTGCAAATATACTTTAAAAATAGCCACTAAGTACTTATAAAAACATTGGAATCTGCAGTACTTAGTTTTTAGAGATAGGAAGTAAAATAAACACTAAAAAATATTCTTTTGTGTACATGTTACACGTCTTTAATAAGTTCATCAGTAATATTCCTCGTAAAAACAAGAAAAAAAATTGGTAGTCACTTAGTACTTACAAAAACATTGAGATCAGAGCTAAAATATTAAAACTAAAATCATTCTTTTGTTTACAAGCTACACTTCTTCAGGCTGTAGTCACTTAGTACTTATAAAACCCTGAGATCTGTATTAATGCTACACAATTGATAGTCACTTAGTACTTATAAAATCCCTGAGATTTATATAATGCTACAAAACAGTCACTTAGTACTTAAAAAAACACTTAGATCTATATTAATGCTACGAAATTGGTAGTCACTTATAAAAACACATCTATATTAATACTACATAACAGGTAGTCACACTCTACTTATAAAAACGCTGAGATCTGAAGTAAAATATTAAAACTCAAATCATAAGATTGAAAATAGCGTTCCACTTACATATGTCACATTCGTTAACCACTACAGAGCTTTCGAAACGAGATTGGCGCCGCAAGAGTACGTGTTTAAAAAAATTAGTGGCAGGAAAACTAATAATTTGTGCTTTACCCTAAATGAAACTGGCGTGAAAAATATATCTAAAAAGTGACCATACATTAACTCTTGTATAAGCTAAAAAGAACTTAAAATTGGCGCCAAAAATTCGAACGTAAAATATGGTGACGCTAAAATCTTGTGTCGTGTCAGAAGAAGAACGGCATCAAAAATACTAATATACATAGTGACAATAACGTAGATTTGTGTTGTCACGTAGTGCTGGTTCGGCGGTCAGTTTTTTTCTTTTAATTCTGTAGCCGAACTGTCAGCCTGATCAATGTGCACGCTGAGCCGAAGTGACAAATCTCGAAATCTCCAACAGCATCTTAGAATTCGAAGATAAAGAGGAAGTACACTCCTGAAAGAAAAAGAAAAAAAATAATACATTGCAGTTGCAGTTGGCTGGGCATGAAGGTGGAAGTTGTTATTGATGATGTACAGAAATAGAATTGTGTGTTCTGATGCAGCTGTACTGGTATACGAGAGGTTATAATACTGAGGTGCAATGATTTACTCGCTCCAACCACACCCCCACCACCACGCGACCCCCTACCACCACCACACGACCCCTGGACACCCTTACCATAGACAAAGGCGGCAAATACGACAATGAATATCATGGCAGCGACAAAGTAGCGCCTGGTCCGTCTGGAGTAGTAATAGAAGGCGGCCAGGCCAGGGTGGCGACTCACTTCCTCCGCCTCAGCACGTTTCTCAAAGACGGTGGGGCTGGAAGAGAAGGAGATTGGATAAGTGGATAGGCGGATAAGTGGATGGATAAGTGGATGGATGGATGGATAAGTAGATGGATAAATAAGTGGATAAGTGAATGGATAAGTGAATGGATAAATAAGTGAGTAAATAAGTGGATAAATAAGAGGATAAATAAGTGGATGAGTGGATGATCCGTAAATACATATAATAAATTTAACAAGTAGATAATCTAGATAATTTAAAAGAAGTCGTTAAATATTTATCATGACCAATAAAATACGAAAAGGATACTTAGACGAAAAGTGTAGAACAAACAGGCAAGGAAGAGGTGTTACGAAAATATTCATCCATAATAAGACAAAGCTACTTACAGTTTCGGCGGCCAGAATTTCTTCCTCTCCTTTTCTTTCTGGACCAGGAGCCGATATTCGTCAAAGTGCCGAGATCTCTTAGCCCTCTCCCGCCGACCCGGGGCCTTCGGCACGGGGGTGCTGATGCTGGGGGAAGGGGGAGGAATATTCAGCTTTAATTAGAGGAAGCCTGGTGTTCTAGTGGGTTAGGGTGCTTCAACAGTGCCATTCAGGGTAGAGCGACTGGTCACTCAAACGTCGCTATTAAGTAGAAGCCACAAACCCCTGACGCCCATGATAAAACAAAGGATACTGTTATAGAGGAAAGACAGGGAAATTCAAAACATCACAAATATGCTTAAATTCAGCGGATGTCAGTGTTTTTGCTAGAATATTCACAAAATTAACTAGCTTTTTATTATTATTATTTTTTTTAAGGTGCTGCGGAATTTTCAAACACACGTAGAACAGTCCTTACCTCTCAGAATGCTGGCGTCCGTTGCTGCCATTCTCCCTCTGTCGCACTCCCTGGTCGTCATCCCGCGAACTACCACGACGCCAGGTGAAGTGCCGGAGACTCTCTCTGAGGCGGCGTATGGGGGGTGGGGAGCTCTGGGGGCGGTAGTGAAGCGGGCTCTCTTCCACGGAGCTCCAGCTGTCTCTACGCTGACGGCTCGTCATCTGATTCCTCTCCTTTTCCGCGACACCTTTCAGTCTTCGCGCCTCCTTCTCAGTTCTCTTTGCGAGGCGCCTGAGATATCTAGTTCTCGCCCTTGTCTTCGTGGCTAGAGCTTTCAGTCCCATAATTTCCTGCCTGGATTTCTTGCACATGAGCTCCAGGGTCATGGTGTCCATTACAGAAATCTCCACCATGTCTTTCAGCTTCGTGTGCATCAGCTCGGCCTCCTCGGTGCGCGTTTGGAGGTTGTGAAATTCGGCTTGGAGGTTTACCACTTGGCGTCTCCGTCTTCGCACCCTGTCAGTCGATACTACGTTTATAAATTCCACAGTCTGATGTGAAAAATCATGAGGAGGAAGTATGGAAGTTTTAGGAGTGGAAGTTATGTTCGTAGGAGCTTGCTGGGAAGTTTGTGGCGCGGATGTTATGTCAGTAGGAGCGTTCTGGGAAGGTTGCCGAGCTGAAGTTGGCTGGGTTTCGTCTGTCCTGCAAAGTTGGAGGGTTTGGGTATCCGCACGGAACACCGCATTTGGAGGGCGGGCGTTCAAGTTTGCTCTCGGTTCCTCAAACAGTCTGTCACTTATGCCGATGTCGGATCCACGTAGCTGTATGTCCTCGTTCTGGCTTGTATTGTTGTTTTGCCCGAGTCTAAATCTCACGGAGCGTTGCACAGGACCCCTCTTCCAGCTAGGCTCATACTCCCCCTCGAACAGCTGCTCCTCCATCACATCACTGTCGTACTCGAAGGGGTCAGGAGGATTTAGTTCCGGCTCTGAATAATCGTCGGTACTATCCACGCAGGTCTCTATGTCGTCCCAGTCGCTCTGGTTTGAGGGGCTGAGTGACTTGCTTAGATTTATTTCATTCTGCCTCGATGTTTCCTTGTCGCTCTGCCTCGATGCTTCCCGATCCCCGCGCCAACCCATTTCGCGGCGGGATGCTGGGGAGAGGTGGATCATCTCGGTCCAATTTTCCGTCTCCCAGTCCTGCTCGTCCTCCGGGCCCTGGAAGATCTCTGACGCTAGTAAGAGGTTTTCCATAAATGTTCCAGGTGGCTCTGTCTCTGGCTGGACCGGCTGGACCGTTTGCACAGTCAAAGGTCCAAGAGAAGGTTCAGTCGTAGGTCCGGCCGGTTCATGTCTCTCAACTTCCTCTTTGTGTACCTTTGCTCCGCGTCTTGTTTTGGGTCGGACGGATCGACCTGTATACTCAGCCGAAGTTCCAGCTGTTCTGTCATCGTACTGGTGAACTTCAACTTGAACTTCCTGTAGCTTGGAGGCGGGGAAGTTCTTCAGGGTGTGTTCACGTTCTTGGGGCCTTTGCCTCTGGGGAGACGAGTGGCGCTGTCTTTGAACATCCACATCAGACATCCTCGCCTCGTCTACCACAGTCCCTTCATCCTCATCTTTAAATTTCTTAACATCTCTCACTCGCACAGAAGCATCCTCCAACCTTTCTTCCTTAATCTCTTCCTCTCCCTTCTCTTCTTCCTTCATCTCTTCCTCTCCCTTCTCTTCTTCCTTCATCTCTTCCTCTCCCTTCTCTTCTTCCTTCATCTCTTCCTCTCCCTTCTCTTCTTCCTTCATCTCTTCCTCTCCCTTCTCTTCTTCCTTCATCTCTTCCTCTCCCTTCTCTTCTTCCTTCATCTCTTCCTCTCCCTTCTCTTCTTCCTTCATCTCTTCCTCTCCCTTCTCTTCTTCCTTCATCTCTTCCTCTCCCTTCTCTTCTTCCTTCATCTCTTCCTCTCCCTTCTCTTCTTCCTTCATCTCTTCCTCTCCCTTCTCTTCTTCCTTCATCTCTTCCTCTCCCTTCTCTTCTTCCTTCATCTCTTCCTCTCCCTTCTCTTCTTCCTTCATCTCTTCCTCTCCCTTCTCTTCTTCCTTCATCTCTTCCTCTCCCTTCTCTTCTTCCTTCATCTCTTCCTCTCCCTTCTCTTCTTCCTTCATCTCTTCCTCTCCCTTCTCTTCTTCCTTCATCTCTTCCTCTCCCTTCTCTTCTTCCTTCATCTCTTCCTCTCCCTTCTCTTCTTCCTTCATCTCTTCCTCTCCCTTCTTTTCTTCCTTCATCTTTTCCTCTCCCTTCTCTTCTTCCTTCATCTCTTCCTCTACAATCTCTCCTTCCTTCATCTCTTCCTCTACCATCTCTCCTTCCTTAATCTCTTCCTCTTGCTTTGGGCTCTGTGATTCTCCTCTCTCAGCACCTTCAGACATCATCCTCTCCTCCTCCAAAACCTCATCACCTCCAACCCCAGGCCTCTCCAAAACACGCTCCTCCAAACTTCCCGAGGTGGTGTCGAACTTGTGAACTTTGACCTTCACTAATTGTATCTTGGGGATGGCAATGTTCATCAAAGTAAATTCGTCTTCTTTGATGGTGTGCTTCAGGGGAGATATCTGGCCTTCGGGGGGAGACGGGTGACCTTCGGGGGGAGATGGGTGACCTTCGGGGGGAGATGGGCTCCTCTCTTTTTGCACATCACTTTCGAACAGCCTCGCTAGATATGCAAAAGTCTCCTCGTCTTCATCACTAAGCTTCTCAGGACCTTCCATTTGGTCAGAGTCTTCCTCCAACTTCCCTTCTGCCTCCTCCTCTTCTTTCTCCTCTTCTTTCTCTCTTTCTTTCTCCTCCTCCTCCTCTTCTTCCGGTACCCCCTCCTCCTCCTCCATCTCTTCCTCCTGGTTTTCGCGAGGCAATTCACTTCTCAAATTACCCAAACCAAATTGTCCCACCAGGTCCGCCAAGCCCGCCAAAGTCTCCTCAGTCCTCTCTCTAAATCTCTCCCCATCTCTCCTTAGTCGGGCCGCATCATCCACCAGTCTCTCCACACCTCCCTCTACCTCCCCCACCCCTCCCTGCAGCCTCCATATTCCCCGATGGAGCGTGGCAATACTTCCCTCCATTTCCAGCACTCTCCCCTCCAGTTCGGACAGATTTCCCTCAAACACATCCATGCTTCTGTTGACCTCGTCCAGTCGTCTGTCCTCCTCCTCTAAGGCTTCTATGTATTCATCAAAGGCTTTTCTGTCCCTCTCTAATTTCTCCATCTCTCTCTGGACATCCACTCCCTCTCCTACTGTGTCTGCCCCCTCCCCTCCTGTCTCTACCGCCTCTCCTGCAGGTAATATTTCTCCTGCTTCTAACATCTTTCTCTCTGTCTCTCCTTTCCCTCCTCCTGTCTCTAACTTCTCTGGTGGCTCTAACTCCTCCCTTCCTGTCTCCAGCCCCTCCTCCCCCTCTGTCTCTAGCCCCTCCCTCTCTGTCTCTAGCCCCTCCCTCTCTGTCTCTAGCCCCTCCCTCTCTGTCTCTAGCCCCTCCCTCTCTGTCTCTAGCCCCTCCCTCTCTGTCTCTAGCCCCTCCCTCTCTGTCTCTAGCCCCTCCCTCTCTGTCTCTAGCCCCTCCCTCTCTGTCTCTAGCCCCTCCCTCTCTGTCTCTAGCCCCTCCCTCTCTGTCTCTAGCCCCTCCCTCTCTGTCTCTAGCCCCTCCCTCTCTGTCTCTAGCCCCTCCCTCTCTGTCTCTAGCCCCTCCCTCTCTGTCTCTAGCCCCTCCCTCTCTGTCTCTAGCCCCTCCCTCTCTGTCTCTAGCCCCTCCCTCTCTGTCTCTAGCCCCTCCCTCTCTGTCTCTAGCCCCTCTCTCTCTGTCTCTAGCCCCTCTCTCTCTGTCTCTAGCCCCTCCCCTTCTCTCTCTAGCCTCTCCCTTTCTGTCTCTAGCCCCTCTCTCTCTGTCTCTAGCCCCTCCCCATCTGTTTCTAGCCCCTCCCCATCCGTCTCCGATATATCTTCTATCTCTAATCTCTCGTTCAATTCTACCCTCAAAGTTTCACTAAATTCTGCATCCATCCTCTCGCTAAATTCAGCATCCAGTCTTTCAATCTCCGCATCCAAACTCTCCCTGAATTTTGCAAACAGTTTCCCTTTGCCGTCATCTAATTTCTCATCTCCCGCGTCTCCAAAATCCATCCCTGAGCGAGTTCTCCTACCGCTGTCGCCGAAGACACCACCCGCCCGCGAAGTCTCCAAACGGGGACGCAGAGGCTGTGTTGACGATGGCGTGGCGGGAAAACTCAAAGTCGGTTTCGTCTCGGCTGTTTCCTCCAGGTTTGAGAGGTCTGGGAGGGACTTTCCAACCCTGACCTCTCTGGATTCGATGTCTACGAGGAACTGTCTGTATTTCTCCTCCTGCGGCGACCATAACCGCGCCCTTGTGACGCTGAAATAAACAAACTTAAATTATACGTCGATTCGGCTACTTCCTTCAATTTTGAAAAGCCTTGGATGGCCTTTTAAAACTTTATCTTCCTAATTTCTACACTCAGGAGATATAGATAATTTTTTTTATTGTTACTAGGGCTATTTTTGAACTCTTGAGAACTTTGAATAGTGTGTAGCCAAAGAAAATGCAGCAGTGACTCAAGATCATTAGATAGTACAGTTTATTTAGCATTCAAGATCCTAGGATCGTGGGATTGATAAAAAAAAAATGGCGTTATTACAATACTTTAGCTCATGAAAAGTTTATGTTGGAAAATTGAATATAATGAAGGGAAAACAGATGAAGAAAATCGTAAATAACAGATGGTAGTTTGTCACGAATCTCTTAAAATCCTAACACTATTCCAAAGCAGACTCAAACTTCTATTGATATTGTAAAGCAGACTCGTTAACCTTATATAGATATTTTAAAGCAGACTCGTTAAACTATAGATATTTTAAAGCAGACTCGTTAAACTTCTATAGATATTTAAAAGCAGACTCGTTAAACTATAGATATATTAAAGCAGAACTCGTTAAACTATAGATTTTTAAAAGCAGACTCGTTAAACTTATATAGATATTTAAAAGCAGACTCGTTAAACTATAGATATTTTAAAGCACACTCGTTAAACTATAGATATTTTAAAGCAGACTCGTTAAACTATAGATATTTTAAAGCAGACTCGTTAAACCATAGATATTTTAAAGCAGACTCGTTAAACTATAGATATTTTAAAGCAGACTCGTTAACCTTCTATGCATATTTAACAGCAGACTCGTTACACTTCTATTGATAAAAGCGTTCATGCAGAAACTTTACCCACGAGATTAGTAAGTGACAGAAAATGAGAAATATAAAAAAGAAAAACGTAAGATTGGCACCTCTGTCTTGGCGAGGAGTAAGAGAGTGAGCGAGGAGGTGTTCTTCTAGGGGAAAGGTTGGTCTCAGCACTGTCTTCCCTTTCCGATCTGTCTTCCTCTGCCTCCTCTTCCTTCTCTTCCTCAGCCTTTGCGTCTTCTTCCGTCTTCTCCTCCTCCTCTTCCTCTGTCTTTGCTTCTTCTTCCTCCACCCTTTCTTCTCTCTCTTCCTCCTCCATCCTTCCCTTCTCTCCCTCACCTTCTTCCTCCTCCTCCGTCTTCCTCTTCTCCTCCATCACTGTCTCCTCCACTTTAATTTTCTCCACCTTTTCCTCTTGTTCCTTCTTACATCCTCCTTCCAAATCTTCCTCCACCCTCTCTTCCTCTCCACTCTTTTCCTCCTCCTCTTCACCCCCTTTCTTTGTTTTTCCATCCCCTTTCCCCTCCACTATTCCTTCCTCTTCCACTTTCTTGGTCTCCCCTTCCACATCTACTTCTTCCTCTTCTACTTTCTTGATCCGTCCTTCCACCTTTCCGTCCTCTTCCACCCTCTCGCTGTCTTTCACCCTTTCCTCTTCCACTTTCGTCCTCTCCTCTTCCGTCTTCTCCTTTTCTTCATCCACCCTGGCTCCACCTCCACTTTCATCCACTTTGCCGCCATCCTAAGAGACGAGGAGTGGATTAGTTGAGTTTATGTTCCTATTCCTGATGTTTTGATTCAGGTTAAGGAAGTAGTGGTAGTAGTAGTAGTAGTAGTGGTAGTAGTAGTAGCAGTAGCAGTAGTAGTGGTGGTAGTAGTGGTAATAATGGTAGTGGTAATAGTGATAGCGGTAATAGTGGTGGTAGTGGTAGTGGTAGTGGTAGTCGTAGTCGTAGTAGTCGTAGTCGTAGTAGTCGTAGTCGTAGTCGTAGTAGTCGTAGTCGTAGTAGTCGTAGGAGTAGTAGTCGTAGTTATCAAAGTAGCAATCATATAAATAATAAAAAAATAAAATTAATAAAAAAGGGGCATCTCATCGTCTTTACGTTCTTCACATTTCAGTGGCAGAAAGGCCAATCTCACAGCTCTGCATCCTCGCCATAACACTTCTTCGTGACTAGAGACGTTGTGTTAATCTATTGTTACGACTCTGCACTCAAGATGGAGAGAGAGAGAGAGAGAGAGAGAGAGAGAGAGAGAGAGAGAGAGAGAGAGAGAGAGAGAGAGAGAGAGAGAGAGAGAGAGAGAGAGAATCATCTGAAACGTAAATTGCAGGTTTAAATTTCCCGCCTTCTGCAGTTCACCATCTTCCTTTGGGGGGATAGGGAAGTAGTTGGGGATAGGGACGTTTGTATAGACCGGTAGATGAGCAGCCTGGAAATGTTTTTTGCCACTTAGTGAAGGCTCCCCACTCCAGCACCCAAGTTAGCATATAAATAGTGTTTTTCTCATGAACTTACCCTCCACTTGTCACTCCGGTCCTCCTCCTCCATCTCGGCTGCCTCTGTCAAGCTGGATACGATCTCGAGTCCCGGCGTTAGGCTTGTCCGCACCGGCGAGATTGCGTGTGCGTGAGTGAGTGTGCGTGCAAAGACTGAAAGTGAGTGCGAGACTGAGTGACAAGGTGGAGGGCGCCGGAATCGTAGCTGTGCCGAAGCTTCGAACTGAACTGACTTGGCGCCGTTTTCTATATATATTTTTTCATAATCTTTGTTTCTATCCTGAGATTTTTTGCTTGATAGGTTTTTCAAAACTGGAGGGGATGGTTACAGCCTCCATTAACCCTTTCAGTTGTCCTAAGCTGAATAAAATCGTCTGGATGCAGCAAGAGCGACGAAAATATATGACGTTGGAGGAAAGGGGTTGGAATTTAATGGTCAGGTTGCAATGGTAAGGGGTAGCTTCAAGAAATCTTTGAAAATGTAATATCCAAGAGGTAATGCATGGTAGAGATGATGTTAGCATAATTTTACTCTTTTCACCTTAACTTGGCTCAAATTTTCGTCTTTTTGTAACTTTATTCACGTAGCTCGATGACAAACAGATAAACAGATATAAAAAAAGCGGTTCCTGTCCATTCGGTAGCACTTCTTCGTGACTAGCATTATATTCTAGTCTGTTGTTACAGCTCGCAATTTAGGAGGGAGGGAAGACAATTTTTGGCCAAGTTAAGGTGAAAATTGTAGTGATGGCATAATATTAAAGTGAAATATTACACAGAATGATAAAAACGAGTCTATTGTCTCGAACTGGAGCTCAGTGAACCATAGAAGCTTCGAACCCCGTCAGTCACCCTCCAGCCGTGAGAGGGGGAGGACGCTCGAGCTGTGTATATTTTGTCAGTGATAATAGTGTTTAAACAGCTTCCCCATCTTGCCCAGATAAACAAAGGTAAATGAGGATATGGTTCATCTGTTCTCTGATAGATACCAGTTCTTTCAGCTGAACCAGATCATGTGTACTGGTGTGAAAAATGATGTGGAAATGAGTTTTTTGAGAGGAGTGTGGAGCTACGTGGTGAGACAGACTGATATAATATGAGGACGTGAAGGAGCGTTGTGGTGTTGATGTAGATGTGAAGTTACGTGGAGAGACAAACAGAGAAATGAGGAGGTGAATAATAATAATAATAATAATAATAATAATAATAATAATGATGATAATAATAATAATAATAATAATAATAATAATAATAATAATAATGATAAAAATAATAATAATGATGATGATAATAATAATAATAATAATAATAATAAAAATAATAATAATAATAATAATGATAATAATAATGATAAAAAAAATAATAATAATAATGAAAATAATAACAGTTTGATGATGATGATGATGATGATGATGATGATGAATTTGCCGACAGATAGACGTCCGGAACTGCAGGAAGAAAGCCAGTCAGTAAGCCAGTCAGCCATCACATCTCTCCGTTATAAGGTAAGCCAGATTTCTCTAAAATGTCATGATTATTCGCCTGTTAGATTAGATTTAGATTAGATAGATAGATAGATGGATAGATAGATAGGTAAATACATACTCCTAGATAGGTAGATAGATAAATAGGTAGATACTCATAGGTAGGTAGATTGATAGATAGATAGATATTCATGGAAAGATAGATAGATTGATAGATAGATAGGTAGATGCTCCTAGATAGATAGATAGATAGATAGATAGATACTTTTAGTTAGAAAGATAGATAGACATCGATGAATGAATGAATAGATAGATAGATAGATAGATGGAAGGATGAATATATAGATAGATAGGCAATTTCACACTGCTACATTTTTCACTCCCACACATTACTACACACACACACACACACACACACACACACACACACACACACACACACACACACACACACACACACACACACACACACACACACACACACACACACACACACACACACCTTCTAACCTTTCTAACCCTCTGTTCCTAAGATCAAGTCCTTCAGTTCACTTGTATCAATCTTAGAAGGGATCTCTGGTAATTGATGGAGGTAATGGGGACTAATTACAGCCCATTTACCTGCTAATTAACCCATTTACCTACATAATTAACCTGTCTACCTACTATTAACCCATTTATCCACTGACTTCACCCATTTCCCTACTGACTTCACCCATTTCCCTACTGACTTCACCCATTTCCCTACTGACTTCACCCATTTCCCTACTGACTTCACCCATTTATCTACTGACTTCACCCATTTCCCTACTGACTTCACCCATTTCCCTACTCCCATTTCCCTACTGACTTCACCCATTTCCCTACTGACGTCACCCATTTACTTACTGACTTCACCCATTTCCCTACTGACTTCACCCATTTCCCTACTGACTTTACCCATTTCCCTACTGACTTCACCCATTTCCCTACTGACCACCCATTTCCTTACTGACTTCACCCATTTCCCTACTGACTTTACCCATTTATCTACTGACTTCACCCATTTCCCTACTGACTTCACCCATTTCCCTACTGACTTCACCCATTTATCTACTGACTTCACCCATTTATCTACTGACTTCACCCATTTATCTACTGACTTCACCCATTTATCTACTGACTTCACCCATTTACTTACTGACTTCACCCATTTATCTACTGACTTTACCCATTTATCTACTGACTTCACCCATTTTCCTACTGACTTCACCCATTTCCCTACTGACCACCCATTTCCTTACTGACTTTACCCATTTCCCTACTGACTTTACCCATTTCCCTACTGACTTTACCCATTTCCCTACTGACTTTACCCATTTCCCTACTGACTTCACCCATTTACCTACTGACTTCACTCCTAAGCCAATTATAGTCATCAAAGTATCTCCAGAAAAATAAAAAAAAATCGCCGTGGTCCTGAAGAAGCAAGGAATTTTCAGGAACACGTAAAACCAGCGTAGATAATTAAACGCACGTGTCTGATATTTTAATTGCACGTGTGTTTTCTGATCACACCTGTATGATACCTTAATTGCACGTGTAGGAGATTCTGACAGGACGTGTATGATACCTTAATTGCACGTGTAGGAGATTCTGACAGGACGTGTATGATACCTTAATTGCACGTGTGTGAGATTCTGATTGCACGTGTATGATACCTTAATTGCACGTGTGTGAGATTTTGATGGCACGTGTATGATATTTTAATTGCACGTGCGGGAGATTCTGATTGCACGTGTCTCATTTTAATTGCACGTGTGTGAGATTTTGATTGCACGTGTATGATATTTTAATTGCACGTGTGTGACTGCAATCGCACGTGTCTCATATTTTAATTGCACGTGCGTGAGAGTCTGAGTGCACGTGTATGATTTAATTGCACGTGTGTGAGATTCTGAATGCACGTGAATATTTCAGCTGTACGTGTATGAGACTTTAATTGCACGTGTATAACGTTTGAATGATGGACTCTAAATTTGGCGTCTTGGCTTGTCTCGCTGATGCACCTAAGTCTTCCTTTAGTGACCCTCAGAATCTAGGGTCTTTTATACTCCTTCATACTCCTTCATATTCCTTCATATTCCTTCATACACCTTCATGCTCCTTCATACTCCTTCATTCCCCTTCATACTCCTTCATATTTCTTCATTCTCCTTCATACACCTTCATACTCCTTCATTCTCCTTCATTCTCCTTCATACTCCTTCATACTCTTTCATACTCCTTCATACTCCTTCATTCTCCCTCATACTCCTTTCATACTCCTTCATACTCCATCATACTCCTTTCATACTCCTTGATACTCCTTCATTCTCCTTCATATTCCTTCATACTCCTTCATTCTCCTTCATACTCCATCATACTCCTTTCATACTCCTTCGCCCTCACAGTTTTTATAATATGGACGAACATAAGAGACATTGAGGATTATCTGTATTTTTTTTCAATTCAATTTTTTTTTTATTTAGGGAAGAAAGAACCAAAGGCCATTTTACTGGATACCCCGAAGACACTTCCCTCATTTAATTATTCATTTTTTTTATGTTCATTTTCTCTTCCTCCTTCTTTCCACTTCTTCCTGTTCTCATTCCCAAAAGTAAATCCTAATGATACACTATGAAGATACTATTTTCTTTTTTCAGAGAGGAAGAACCTAAGGCTGAGCACCTACGAAAGTTTGCACTAAAGTGAAACAAAAGGAAGCCAGCGTTAGAGGAACCAAGGTCGAAAGTAAGGG
The DNA here is from genome assembly GCF_032717465.1 of Coenobita brevimanus. Taxonomy (NCBI): domain Eukaryota; kingdom Metazoa; phylum Arthropoda; class Malacostraca; order Decapoda; family Coenobitidae; genus Coenobita; species Coenobita brevimanus. The sequence goes on from NC_137012.1 coordinate 29,689,682, forward strand.
GAGAGGCAGACCGAGGACGACTGCTCAAGACGTGAATTTTTGACAATGCAGGTCAGTGATTGCAAGACACATAGCGTTTTTACATCATTTGGTGGGTGCAGTGGGGTGGGATCGGGGTTGGGTGGGGTTGGGTGGGGTGTAGTGGGGTAGGATCGGGGTTGGGTGGGATGTAGTGGGGTAGGATCGAGGTTGGGTGGGGTTGGGTGGGATGTAGTGAGGTAGGATCGGGGTTGGGTTGGGTGTAGTGGGGTAGGATCTGGGTTGGGTAGGGTGTAGTGGGGTAGGATCGGGGTTAGGTGGGGTTGGGTGAGGGGTATTGGGGTATTATCGGGATTGGGTGGGGTGTCGTGGGGTATTATCGGGGTTGGGTGGGGTGAAGTGGGGTAGGATCGGGGTTGGGTGGGGTTGAGTGGGGTGTAGTGGGTTAGGATCGGGGATGGGTAGGGTTGGGTGGGGTGTAGTGGGGTAGGATCGGAGTTGGGTGGGATGTAGTGGGGTAGGTTAGAGGTTGGGTGGGGTTGGGTGGGATGTAGTGGGGTAGGAACGGGGATGGGTGGGGTTGGGTGGGATATAGTGGGCTAGGATCGGGGTTGGGTGGGGTTGGGTGGGGTGTAGTGGGGTAGGATCAGGGTTAGGTGGGGTTGGGTGGGGTGTAGTGGGGTAGGATCGGGGTTGGGTAGGGTGTAGTGGGGTATTATCGGGGTTGGGTGGGGTGAAGTGGGGTAGGATCGGGGTTGGGTGGGGTGTAGTGGGGTAGGATCGGGGTTGGGTGGGGATGGGTGGGGTCTGGTAGGGTAGGATCGGAGTTGGGTGGGATGTAGTGGGGTAGGATCGGGGTTGGGTTGGGTTGGGTGGGGTGCAGTGGGGTAGGATCGGGGTTGGGTTGGGTTGGGTGGGGTGCAGTGGGGTAGGATCGGGGTTGGGTGGGGTTGGGTGGGGTGCAGTGGGGTAGGATCGGGGTTGGGTGGGGTTGGATGGGGTGTAGTGGGGTAGGATCGGGGTTGGGTGGGGTGTAGTGGGGTAGGATCGGGGTTGGGTGGGGTGTAGTGGGGTGCAGTGGGGTAGGATCGGGGTTGGGTGGGGTTTAGTGGGGTAGGATCGAGGTTGAGTGGGATGTAGTGGGGTAGGATCGGGGTTGGGTGGGGTTGGGTGAGGTGTAGTGGATTAGGATTAGGGTTGGGTGATGTTGGGTGGGGTTCGATTGAATGTAGTGGGGTAGGATCGGGGTTAGATGGGGTTGGGTGCGGTGCAGTGGGATAGGATCGGGGTTAGATGGGGTTGGGTGGGGTGCAGTGGGGTAGGATCGGGGTTGGGTGGGATTTGGTGGGGTGTAGTGGGGTAGGATCGTGGTTAGGTGGGATTGGGTGGGGTTCGGTGGGGTAGGATCAGGGTTGGGTGGGGTTGGTTGGGGTGTAGTGGGGTAGAATCGGAGTTGGGTGTGGTTGGATGAGGCAGGATCGGGGTAGGGTGGGGTTGGGTGGGGTGCTGTGGGGTGTGATTGGGGTTAGGTGAGGTTAGTGGGGTGTAGTGGGGTAGGATCGGGGTTTGGTGGGGTTGGGTGGGGTGTAGTGGAGTAGGATGGGGGTAGGGTGGGGTTGGGTGGGGTGCAGTGGGGTAGGATCGGGGTTGGGTGGGGTTGGGTGGGATGTAGTGGGGTTTTATCAGGGTTGAGTGGGGTTGGATGGGGTAGGATCGGGGTTGGGTGGGGTTTAGTGGGAAGGGATCGGGGTTGGATGGGGTTGTAGACGGGTAGGATCGAGATTGGGTGATATTGGACTGGGTTTAATGGGGTAAGATCGGGGTTGGATGGGGTTGGGGGGTTGGTTGACTTAGGTTCGGGGTTGGATGGGGTGCAGTGGGGTAGGATCGGGGTTGGTTGGGGTTGGGGGGTTGGTTGACTTAGGTTCGGGGTTGGATGGGGTGCAGTGGGGTAGGATCGGGGTTGGATGGGGTGTAATGGGGTATCATCGGGTAAGGTTGGGTAGAATGGGGTGTAATGGGGTAGGATCGGGGTTGGGTGGGGTATAATGAGGTGTAGTGGGGTAGGATCGGGGTTGGGTGGGGTGTATTGTGGTAGGATCGGGATTGTGTGAGGTTGGATAGGGTGCAGTGGGTTAGGATCGGGGTCGGATGGGGTGTAATTGGGTCGGACGGGGTTGGGTTGGGTTGAGTGGGGTGTAGTGGGGTAGGATCGATGTTGGGTGGGGTTAGGTTTTGTGTAGTGGGGTAGGATCTAGGTTGGGTGGGGTGTAGATAGGTGGGATCGGGGTCGGATGGCGTGTAGTGGGGTAGGATCGGGGTTGGGTGGGGTGCAGTGGGGAAGGATTGGAGTTGGGTGGGGTGTAGTGGGGTAGGACGGGGTTGCGTGGGGTTGGGTGGGGTTTAGTGGGGGAGGAGGGGGTTGGGTGGTGTGTAGTAGGGGAATAGGGGGTTGAGTGGGGTGTAATATTAGCTTGAACAAATTGAATAAGTCGATTTCAGTCTGGGTGTTAATGAAGACGGTTTCTCTCCCGTCATCCTGAGAGGGGTTTCTTAAGCTGATTGAAATCGTCTGAATCTAGTAGAGTGAGAGTTAAAAATGACGTCAGCAGATTGAGTGCTCTGTGTTCTGCCGCTACGGGTCGAGTCCTGGAGGTGGCCAGATGTTTTTATGTGATGTAGACGTTTTAATATTGCATTATTTCTACCTCCAGACGATTTTGTTCAGCTTTGGGTAGCCCTATCTTATGGAAGGGCTCAGTGACATTTAAATCTTGCCCCTCAAATTCCAAAAATTAGATATGCGTCCTCGTGCTGAAAGGGTCAGGAATTTTTGCATTCCACGCACAAGGTGGCGTCACCGCTGCGTTGGGGGGGAGGGAGGAGATCAAGTAGACGACACTGCTCTTTTTACTCTAACTTGGCCTATATTTGCTATCTCTCTCTATTTTGAATGTTGAGTCGTAACTATGGATTAACTGGGGGCAATTTTTCGACCTTTAGAGGCCTATTACCCGTAGCTCAGTGGCAGAGTGAGACGATACTACGGTCCTGCATCCTTTCCATGGCATTTCTTCGTTGACCAGCATCGTTTTCTGGTGTTAGTGTATTGCTAGAGGTCAGAAATCAAGATGGAGAGAGGGCAAATGCTTTTTTTCCGCCAAGTTTAAGTGAATAAAGTATCGTACTATCTCTCAGGCTCCTGTGACTCACCTTCAACCGAATAACATAGTCCCCCCCTCCCCCGTCAGGTGGACATAGAGCACACCCCAACATTAGAGGGGTAACGTAGGCATTTATTAACCCCCTGATAATCGAAATAATTCTAGTGACATTCCAGTTGAACCATACGATTTTATTGAGCTGAGAGTGAGTCATAGGAGCGTTAGAGAGTTAATAGACTGTCAGCATTCATCCCTGCATGATTGGAATAACTCTTAGCATATTCTTTACAGCTGACAACAGGCGATTTGGTCCAGCCGAGTGTCATAGGAGCCTGAGAGACACGGTAACTAAAAATAACACAGTGGAGGTAAGGAAAGTATTGTAAAATAATTAAAATACAAAAAATACTAAGCTGCAGTTTTTATTTGCTCCTTGTGCAGTTAAGTGGCTACGCGATACTCTTACTTCTCCGTGATAAGCAGTAAATAACAGTCCTATTTATTCTAAGTGGTTCTAGATCGTAACAACCCTTCTTTAGCAACCTATTCTGTGTACTACATACTAATATTCCCTTGTTTTTTTTTCAGGTAGCAAGTCAGGAAAGTACAGTTGAAGTTCCGGACGCTCACCATGTGTGACCGTGATGGCCGAGTCTGTATAGGCTTGGACTGCTGATCGGTAAGACCCGGGTTCGAATCCCGGGGAGGATAGAGGTAAAATTTAATAAAAATGGTGGCACTGTCCGTAGTGACCTGCTGCACACACACACATACATACGCACACACATGCACACCCACAGAGAGACACTCACAAGAGGGTTATACATGAGGGTGGGGCGTGGGAGGTAGGGGGGTTTTATTTCAAAATCCAAAAAATCCAATACCATTTTTTTGGACTTAGTAATAAAACCCCCCTTCCTTCCACGCCCCACCCTCATGCATTATGCAGTGTGTCTGCCTGTCGTGTATGTGTGTGTTAGTGTATGTGTGGGTCAGCGTGTGTATGTGTGGGTCTGTGTGTCTTAATATGTGTGTGTGAGTGAGTGTATGTGTAGACTTTTACATACCCTCCGGCAAGCCAACTACGTGACTGCCCACACCCCCAGGCAAACCACTAAGTGACCGCCAAACTGCCTTAATTAACCTCTAAGTCAACCGGGAGTCGAACCCGGGTCCAAATGACAGGCCACTACGGACACCGCCACCTTTTCAAATAACCTCTATCTTACCGGGAATCGAACCCGGGTCCAGTAGATTGGCATACCGCCTCGCTACTCACTCTGCCACCACGGCCCCACTAGGAATGCGGCAAGAACTGGTACAATATTTTCTTTATTTGGTGTCAGAAATAAACAAGGGGAGACTGAACTGTATTACGTATATTAATTCGCTAAGGAAGAGTTGTTACGATATTTCCAGAGCCATTTAGAGTACTTAGGACAAGAGCTAGTCACGAAGGAGTGTAGGGTATCATGTATCTGTTCATACGTATGGAGATTTTTTTTTTTCCTTTCTATTTTGTCTCCATGGAAAACTGAGGCCTAGTACCTCCCACTGAATCAATCTAAGCTTCCCATCCTTCCATCCATTCATTTATCTACCCGTCCATCCATTTACCCATCTATCTATCCATCCATTCACCCATCCATCCATCTACCCATCCATCCATTTATCTAGCCATCTGTCTACCCATCCAACCCTCCATCCATCCCAACCTTCTGACTTTTTAGTATCTAGGCCACATTCAGTGCTGGTGATAAGCTTTGATAATGGGATAGTGTTTACCTGACTGGAAAACCCTGATGAATTTTGGCAGGGGTGACTATGAAATCAGCCTGGACCTTAAAATGTTAACAGGGCAAAAGGAATCGGTATTTGGATCACTTTTAAGGAACAAGTTTGGAGAATAACCATTAACTACATTGAAAGTGGCTTGGGGAAAGGGTCTATCTATCTATCTACCTACCTATCTATTGCCAGACAGTCTAAATCTCGTAAGGGGTGAGCACAAACAAGTCACCTCCATGTCGCCCTGTCCCCTGCCATTTCTCAGCCCTCCTCCAGGCTTAAACCCTTCTCATATACCTCTCTACTGCATCCGACCATCTCATCATTGATCTATCTTTCCTTCTCCCGTCCCCTGCACCTCAATCACATACTCTCCTAGTTAATCTCTCACTCCATCCTCAGGACATGGCCAAACCACCTCAGTGTATTTCTCCTAATCTGATGACTTCGTTCCCAGTTCCATATAGTTTTAAAAAATACTAACCGTACCATACAAGGTCGAAAACATTGGATATAAAACTTGTCTTTATTATTTTCAATTTTCTTACAAGTGTGCACATTTGCAATCCATATTTACAAAGTACATTAGCAGCTATGACGGCAAGATTTTGAGTTACTCTGGCAGGAGGTAGTGCTATAATTTAAAAAGTATATTAAAAGTATATTACAGGTTGAAAGTATGTCACAAAATAGTTCAGGTATATCAGAGTGTATCAGTGAATTTAGTGCAATAAGCTATCTCCATCTCCTGCTTGCTCTCCTCCTCTCTTTCCTACTCCTCTCTTTCCTACTCCTCTCTTCCTTGCTGTCCTACTCCTCTCTTCCCTGCTGTCCTGCTCCTCTCTTCCCTGCTGTCCTGCTCCTTTCTTCCCTGCTTTCCTATTCCTCTCTTCCCTACTCTCCTCCTCTCTATCCTGCTTTCCTACTTGTCACATCCCTGTTCTCCTATCTGTCTCATCCCTTCTCTCTTACTCTGCTCTTCCCTGCCGCCCTCCCCCTCTCCTCCCTGCTTACACTAGAACAATACACACATCACACCCTAAAAGTACAAAGAAAAATACAACCTGTACCCTGTCCTCTCTGGTGCTTCCATCTCCTCTCTGGTATCTCTCAGCTGGGTCCAATTCTCTCTCTCATCTCTCCCTAGCCTCTCTCTCTCTATCGCCTGAGGGAAATACAGGAATATTAGTCTCTCAGCTGGCTCCGATTCTCTCTCTCCTCTCCCTATTACTCTCTCTTCTCTCCCTGTTAGTCTCTCCTCTCCCTCCCCAGCATCAGTCCCTCCTCTCTGTCTCCGCAGATGCCTCGTTAACTCAGTGTACCCGTACAGTGTCATGCTTTAGTTATTTATTTATTTGATTATTCATTTTACTTTACTACTTTCTCTTTCAGGTTATTCATACTGGTAACTTATAGATAAAGTATTATAGAATATAACTTTTCCTTTTCAGTCTTTCCTATGAAATTTCCATGTCAGTTTTTCCATACTGCATGGTGGTTTTTCTTTTTCTTGCCAGTTTAAACTAGAGGGTTTGGAGGCGGGGGGAGCCTACTTGCTTTACTATCCTTATCCTTCAGCATGTAGAGTTAGATCTCGTAGTCATAGTCTACTCTGTAACAGACAGACTCGAAAGGACCATAAGGTCTGTTGCTGTTTGCTTTCCTTTGTACTCCCCTCTCCCTGCATCAGTCCCTCCTCTCTCCCTAGAACAAGTTTGTACTCTCCCTAGCACCAGTCCCTATCTCCTTTCTCCCTAGCATCAGTCTCTTCTCTCTCTCTCTCAGCAGTCTCTCCTCTCTCTCCCTAGCATCAGTCTCTCCTCTCTCTCCCTAGCACCAGTTTCTCCTCTCCCTCCCCAGCGTCAGTTTCTCCTCTCTCTCCCTATCAGTCTCTCCTCTCCCTCCCCAGCGTCAGTTTCTCCTCTCTCCCTATCAGTCTCTCCCCTCTCTCCCTATCAGTCTCTCCCCTCTTCCCTGCGTCAGTCTCTCCATTCTCTCCCCAGCATCAGTCTCTTCTCTCTCCCCAGCATCAGCCTCTCCTCTCTCTCCCTATCAGTCTCTTCTCTCACTCCATATCACTCCTCTCTCTCCCTATCAGTCTCTCCTCTACCCAGCACCAGTCTCTAATCTCTCCCTATCAGTCTCTCCTCTTTCTCCCCAGCATCAATCTCTCCTCTCTCCCTGTCAGTCTCCTCTCTCTCCCCAGCATCAGTCTCTCCTCTCTCTCCCTAGCATCAGTCTCTTCTCTCTCTCTATCAGTCTCTCCTCTCTCCCTATCAGTCTCTCCTCTCTCCCTATCAGTCTCTCCTCTCCCTCCCTAGCATCAATCTCTCCTCTTTCTCCCCAACATCAGTCTCTCCTCTCTCCCTATCAGTCTCTCCTTCCCTAGCATCAGTCTCTCCTCTCTCCCTATCAGTCTCTCCTTCCCTAGCATCAGTCTCTCCTCTCTCCCTATCAGTCTGTCCTCTCTCTCCCTAGCATCAGTCTCTCCTCTCTCCCTATCAGTCTCTCCTCTCCCTAGCATCTCTCTCCTCTCTCTCCCCAGCATCAGTTTCTCCTCTCTCTCCCTAGAATCAGTCTCTCCTCTCTCCCTATCAGTCTCTCCTCTCTCTTCCCAGCATCTGTCTCTCCTCTCTCTTCCCAGCATCTGTCTCTCCTCTCTCTTCCCAGCATCTCTCTCTCCTCTCCCTCCCCAGCATCAGTCTCTCCTCTTTCTCTCCAGCATCAGTCTCTCCTCTCCCCAGCATGTCTCTCCTCTCTCTCCCCAGCATCAGTCTCTCCTCTCTCCCTGTCAGTCTCTCCTCTTTCTCCCTTGCATCAGTCTCTCTCCCTGTCAGTCTCTCCTCTCTCCTCAGCGTCAGTCTCTCCTTTCTCTCCCCAGCATCAGTCTCTCCTCTCTCCCTATCAGTCTCTCCTCGCTCCCCAGCATCAGTCTCTCCTCTCTCTCCCTATCAGTCTCTCCTCTCTCCCTATCAGTCACTCCTCTCTCCCTATCAGTCTCTCCTCTCTCCATATCAGGCTCTCCTCTCTCCCTATTGGTCTATTCTGTCTCCCTATCAGTCTCTCCTCTCTCCCTATTAGTCTCTCCTCTTTCCCTCTTCTTAACAACTCTGCATTACCGATTTTGTCTACATATTTTTCTTTAATATTGTTACTAATGCAAAATATGAATCTTAGAAGGAAAATAAATCGGTAAGGAAAAGGTGCTAAAAAAAAAAAAAAAAAAAAAAAAAGCCCAAGACAATGTTGCCGCTGATGGCTTCCTTGGGTTGCCATTCTTGCTCTCCAGGGTTGCCAGGGGTTGCCAGGGGTTGCCATCTTGTCCTCCTGAGTTGTATCGTTGCCACCTCGCCCTCCAAGGTTGCTATTTGCCATCCTAGGGTACCGTCTACTCATCTGCTGTAGTTCTGTGTTTTTCCTACTGCCTTCCTGCTGTCTAGGGCTGTCTTCTGGGGTCGCCATCTTGCTGTCTTTGGTTGCTATCTTCTAAGGCTGCTGGGCTGATACTGTGGTTGCCATCTGTAGGAGGGGGAGGTGCTATTAGTGGTGATGCTGGAGGGGGAGGTGCTATTAGTGGTGATGCTGGAGGGGGAGGTGGTGGCAGTGGTGATGCTGGAGGGGAAGGTGGTGGCAGTGATGCTGGAGGGGGAGGTGGTGGGGCTGTGGTGATGCTGGAGGGGGAGGTGCTATTAGTGGTGATGCTGGAGGGGGAGGTGCTATTAGTAGTGATGCTGGAGGGGGAGGTGGTGGCAGTAGTGATGCTGGAGGGGGAGGTGGTGGGGCAGTAATGATGCTGGAGGGGGAGGTGGTGGGGGCAGTAGTGATGCTGGAGGGGGAGGTGGTGGGGCAGGAGTGATGCTGGAGGGGCAGGTGGTGGGGGCAGGAGTGATGCTGGAGGGGCAGGTGGTGGGGCAGTAGTAAAGTTAACATGATTATTCCTGCCACCACAGACGGTTTTACCCAGCTCAGGGAAATCCTCTGGTTAATAAAGTCACAGTAAACCCCTCCTATGCCAACAGTCTGTCCTGATGGGAATAAAACCGTCTGCAGATACGAAGAATAAAATAATAGTAATAATAAAATAATAAAATAAAATATGGGTCATCGAGGTGAAGAGAATAGCATGTAGGAAAATGTGTAAGGCAGAGAAAATATTTATCAACGAAAAAGCCTAAGAATGAATGAATGTGTGTGTGTGTGTGTGTGTGTGTGTGTGTGTGTGTGTGTGTGTGTGTGTGTGTGTGTGTGCGCTTACGTGTGTATTAACGTGTACAATATGCGTGTATTCATGTGTATATGGAGATGTACGTATATGTAGGTGTGTAGGTATGTGTGTGCACGACTATGTAGGTGTGTAGGTATGTGTGTGCACGACTATGTAGGTGTGTAGGTATGTGTGTGCACGACTATGTAGGTGTGTAGGTATGTGTGTGCACGACTATGTAGGTGTGTAGGTATGTGTGTGCACGTCTATGTGCAGTAAGCACTGATGTGCATTCAAAATCAATATTTATATGTGTATGTCTATGTTCATATATGTAGGTGTACATGCAAATATGTGCATCTGCATTAATGTGTATACATCTGTATGTGTATTATGTACGTATTCTTTAATGTATGCATATACATATGTATGTATGCATGATTTTATGCATTTATAAATGTATCAATCCGTGCACGTATGTATGTACGAATGTACGGTACTTATACATGAATGTATCCATGTATATATGTAGGTATATATGAATGTAGGCGTGTGTATTTATATATGATTGAATATGCATGTATATGTGTAGTTAAATATGTGAAGGTGCTCTTGCATATGTGCATGTGTGCATTTGTGTGTATGTATGCTTGTACATGTGTATTTGTGTATGCATGTATGTTGAAGTATGTATTAAAATATGTAAGCAAGCATGGTAGTGCATATGAATGTTTGCATGTTGATACATACATTTATGCATGTGCTGCTATGTATGTGTATGTGTGAGTGTGTACAAGTGAATGTGTGCTAGCGTGTGCGTCCGTTCGCGTAGGCGCGTTTGTGTGTGTGACTGTGTAGGTGTGTGTGGATGTATTATGTGTTCATGTGTGTGCGAGTGTCTGAATATACTTTAGACAGTACGTTATAGAAAAACTATGAACATGTACTTTGCCGAAAGGTTTGGTTATAGGGCTAGGAGGCAAAAAGAGCCGCTGAATTATAGAAGAAAGTCAAATCCTTTCATAATAAACCCAAAGAAAGGTGACCAATTTAACCCAAAGCCAGGTGACAGCCGCAGCGCAAAATACCTGCAGGTGGAAGCCAGCGGAACAACCATACTTCCGGATGGTGGTGGTGGTGGTGGGGGCGGTGGTGATGGTGGTAGTTGTGGTTGGAGGGGTCCTTCACAACTTCTGTCTTCTGTGCTCCTGTCTTCTCTTTTATCTTCCTGTCTTCTCTCTTATCTTCAACTCCTCAGGTCCAAATCAATATGGAAAAGAAAAATGAAATAATTACGGACTCTACAGACAGCTGACAGGAACAGAATATTCGCCATTATAACCATCCCAACATAATCCGGGCAAAAATAAAGGTTATGGTACTTTAGCTGTTTACCATTACAACACTAATATTATTTCAAAGAAGTGGGAAAAGCACAGAAATAATAATAATAATAATAATAATAATAATAATAATAATAATATCCAGTATTGGTCAGGACACCTTTCACCTGGCTATATCCATCCACATTTCCTCCCTGGCATATCAGCCTTCTCTAGGTTAATATATCAGGATTTTCTTACCATATACTTAGCATTTAATGAAGAAAAATGTCCCAAATAACACAATCGGCAGTCCTTCCCCCACCACACGGCTTCACATCACACTAACTCACCCTACACCTCTATCCTTGTCTTAAACTAACCCAGACTGACTCACACGCCTATAAACCAAGCCTAAATAAAGATAATAAATGGGTTCCTGTACGTATTATTTACCCTTAATGAAGAAAGATGTCCTGGAGAAACCGTGCACAGCCTTCCCCCTCCACAGCAGAGCCAACACTGATGCTATAAACTGTGACGTCACCAGATATTCGCCTTGTTTCCCGGATGCCTTTTAAAAATTCAAACATAACACCGAATTGACAACCCAGCCAGGAGATGAAGGAAAACGGGGGATTAAGAGAAAACGTGATGTTAAGCTAGAACGTAAGCTTATGAGAACGTAAGAGAAATAAGGTTAAGAAAGAACGTAAGCAAATGAGAGAGGATAAGCTGAAAAGAAGGTAGGCTTAAAGAAAATGAACCTGAGAGAAAATGGCTTAATAGACAGACAAATGAAGGGTTAATGAAAGGGTTAATGAGGGGGTTAATGAAAGGGTTAATGAAGGAGTTAATGAGGGGTTAATAAGGGTTAATGAAGGAGTTAATGAGGGGTTAATTAAGGGGTTAATGAAGGATTTAATAAGGGTTAATGAGGGGGTTAATGGAGGGTTTAATGAACGGGTAAATAAGGGGATTAATTAGGAGGTTAATGGAGGAGTTAATGATGAGGTTAATGAAGTGTTAATGAGGGGGTTAATGAAGGTATTAATGAAAGGGTTAATGTGGGGTTAGTGAAGGGCTTAATGAAGGGTTAATGAGGGGTTAATGAGTGTTAATGAGGGGATTAATGAAGATATTAATGAAGGGGTTAATGAGGAAGAAGGGATTGTGAAGAGGTTAATGAGGGGGTTAATGAAGGGGTTAATGAAGGGGTTAATAAAGGGTTAATGAAGGGGTTAATGAGGAGGTTAATGAAGGAATTAATGAAAGTGTTAATGTAGAGGTTAATGAAGGGATTAATGAAAGGGTTAACGTAGGGGTTAATGAAGGGATTAATGAAAGGGTTAATGACCCGGATACTGGAGGGGTTAATGAAAGGGTTAATGAAGCGGTTAATGGAGGGGTTAATGAAGGTATTAATGAAAGGGTTAATGACGCGGATAATGGAGGGGTTAATGAAGATATTATTGAGGGGGTTAATGAAGGGGTTAATAAAGGGTTAATGAAGGGGTTAATGAGGAGGTTAATGAGGGGTTAATGAGGGAGGGGGCCGTATCTAACCCCTCCAGTGCAAGGTGTCCGCTTACCTTTATAAAATCGTCAGGAGATGGCAAGAAAACAGACGGTACATGACCAAGGCAGGCAGGCTGGCCGGGGAGTGTGGTGACGTCAGAAAAAACTTGACCAATCAGAAGGCAGCAAGTTTTTCACCATGTTTGTGGTCAATCGCCACACAAACGCCATCTGTAGGAAGAGTTTGTGCCTCCCCGCCTGCCCGCTTCTCTGCCTGGCTGCTGCTGCCTGCCTGCCAGCTGCCTGCCAGCCTGCTACCCACCCATGTACCTGCCTGCCTGCGTCCTGCCTGCTTACCCTCCAGCTTGCCTACATTTCACCCTTCTTGCCCGTCTACATAAGGATGAATTTCGGGGCCAAGTTAGAAGAAAAGCAATATAGAAAACGAACAAATGAATGGGCGTCTTAAAGAAAAAGAACATATTTCATCAGTATCTATGGTTTGGTTACTTGTTCCCTCCCCCCCCACCGCCAGGCCCCCCACCCATGCCCCCCAGGGCGCCCCCCCAGGCCAGGCCCCCACCCAGGCCCCAGAGAGTTCCCCCCGAGGCCAGACCCCTCACCCAGGCCCCCCAAAGTGCCCCCCCAGGCCAGGCCCCTCACCCAGGTCCCCCAAAGTGCCCCCCCAGGCCAGGTCCCTCACCCAGGCCCCCCAGAGTGCCCCCCCAGGCCAGGCCCCCCACCCAGACTCCCCAGAGTTCCCCCCAGGCCCCCCAGGCCCCCCAGAGTGCCCCCTCAGGCCAGGCCCCCCACACACGCCCCCAGATACCCCCCCCAGGCAAGACCCTCCACCCACGCCCCCAGAGTACCCCCCCCAGGCCAGGCCCACCACACACGCCCTCAGAGTACCCCCTCAGGCAAGACCCTCCACCCACGCCCCCAGAGTACCCCCCCAGGCCAGGCCCACCACCCACGCCCCCAGAGTGCCCCCCCCCCAGGTCTCTGTAGCCATGCCAGTGACAGGGAACCTTCCAGGGTGGCAGTCAGGGTGGAACTTGGCACACACGCATGCAGTCAGGCAGACAGGCGGACAGGAAGACAGGCAGGAGGAGAGAGTGAGTGACAGAAACGCAGACAGCGAGGCAGACAGGATGATTGGCAGGCAAACTGTCCGGTAGGCAGGGCCCAGTCAGTAAGGCAGGTAGTCAAGCATGCCAGCAGGCTGTCAGACAAGCTGCCAGGCTGTAAGGCAGGCAGGATGGCAGGTAGGCAGTCATATAGTTAGGTTAGAAGACAGGAGGGCAGGTAGGCAGCATACAGTAGGCACCCAGTCAGGAGTCAGGCAGACTGGCAGGGGTACAGGAAGACAGGAAGGAAGGGTGAAATATAGGCGGGCTGGGGGTAGGCAGGCAGGCTGGGGGTAGGCAGGCAGGCTGGGGGTAGGCAGGTAGGCTGGGGGTAGCAGCAGGATGCAGGCAGGCAGGTAGAAGGGTGGG
>NC_137012.1:29708152-29718152 GCF_032717465.1 Coenobita brevimanus
GGTGAGTCGAATATCCACCTATCCATCCATCTGTCTCCCTACCTATCTACCCATCCATCCATCCATCTATCTATCACTACAACAAGAAAGTGAGAGAGTGAGCTAGTTCTAACCTGCAGTATAGTAGCCGTACAGCGCAAGATAAGGACCCCATCTTGGAAATGGTGAGGAAGGAGTGGCATTTGGAGCCCAGACCAGGTAGACTCACACCCCTTGTCGGTCCGCTCACCTGGATACACCACTATGGTCTCGTGGGACGCCTGCTGGACCGAAGGGAGGGGGGGAGAGGGGGGGGAAAGGTTCATCATCATCATCATCATCATCAGGAGTATCATTATTGTCATTATTACTGTTATTATTATTATCATCAGTATAAAGAGTAGAATCATCAGTGTTATTGTAATTGTCATCATCCATCATTATCATCATCATCATCATCATCATCATTACACTATCCCTATTTCCCAAATATATAGGGATAAGAAGGACCTAATATCGAAACACACACACACACACACACACACACACACACACACACACACACACACAAACACCACCTCTCACACACACACACACACACACACACACACACACACACACACAAATACCACCTCACACACACCCACACCCACACACACACACACCCTCCCCACACACACGTCCATTCATCTAACCAACAGGACTCAACCACAACAAATCTATTCTTTCTACCCTTGCCAAACTGCTTCAACTACCTCGCTCTACCCACCCTCTTGTTATTGATAAACCAGGTGAGGTGTGACGGAGGGAAGGAGAAAGGTGAACTGCAATTAAGGAGCAAAAGTTCACCCACTCTGTAGCTTTTGCGTTGGCCTGTGATGCTGGGACCTCTGCTGGGAATGTCTGTGGGATAGATAGATAGATAGACAGATAGATAGATAGACTGGCTGATTGATATATAGGTAGGTATACAGACAGGTAGATATAAATACGTGTATAGAGATGGTTACATAAATAGATAAATGGAAAGACTGACTGGCTGACTGATAGGTAGGTAGATAGATATATAAATAGATGGGCATATAAATAATGCAATAAATACATATATACGTAAAGGTAGATAGATCAATAGATAGAATGATACGTAGATAGACTAAGACTGAGAAACATTAAAGTATCACAGTTTCATATATCATCACTACCATCATTATCATCATCATTCTCCTCCTCCTCCTTATTATCATCATCATTATCATCATCATCATCATCATCATCATCATCATCATCATCATCATCATCACCCTGCGTCCCACTAACACAAAGGCAAGGCAGAGGCATGACTCCTTCCTTAGATTTTACGTACAGTCTTTCTCACAAACACAACAAAATTTCACCCTCTCACACCACACTCAGCTTTCACACTTTATACCCGTGCGTGGAGGACTGGGAAGGGGTGGGCCACTTCCCCAGTACCCCTGCCAACCCGCCCAGTGCCCCCCAGTACTCACCCAGCACGGTTATGTTGGAGAAGCGAGTGTCTTTTTCGAAGTATGGGTAATCAGACAGCACTTCACAGCCCAGTCTCCCCGAGGCCCTGTGGTCAACTCGCACCACTACCTCATGCAGGCTGGAATTGCGCTCCTGAAAAACAATATGAATAAGAGGATGAATGGGTGAATGGGTGGATGAATGGATGAATGAATGGGTGAATGGGTGGTTGAATGGGTGGATGGGTGAATGAATGAATGGGTGGTTGGATGGATGAATGGATGAATAAATGAATGGGTGGAAAAATGGATGGATGGATGAATGGGTGGATGAATGAATGGATGGATGAATGGGTGAATGAATGAATGGGTGAATGAATGAATAAATGAATGAATGAATGAATAAATGAAAGAACGAATGAATAAATAAATATATTGTTAAAATAAATCTATGAATGAATGAATAAATAAAATAAACACATAAATTAACCGATAAATGACTCAATGAATGAATAAATGAATGAATGAATAACAGCCAGATAAACAAGAGTAATTTCAAGAAGCAGCCAAAATCTCAGAAGTGGAGACAGGAAAAAAAGGAATGAAGGATGAAAAACAGGGAGAGAGATGAGATAAGGGAGATAAAAGATAGGGAGATTAATGTGGCAGGGAGGACATTAGGGCTTAGAATAAATAAGGGATAAGAGACGGAAATTATAGGAAGGGAGGGAACAGGAATAGTACCTAGGATAAGGGAGGATAGGTGAGGAGGATGAGGATGAGGAGGAGGAGGATGGGAAAGACGAGGAAGGAAAGAAAGACAGATAGACAGACATACACACCCAGATGAAGAGTTTGATTGATATATAGATAGACCGATAGATAGATAGATAGACAGATAGATAGATAGATAGACAGATTATACCTGCTCTAAGGACAGAAAAGATTGGCGGAGCAAGAACTCTGCCTGACGTGACCTCTCTCTCTCTCTCTCTCTCTCTCTCTCTCTCTCTCTCTCTCTCTCTCGGGCAAGGCTAGTTAAGAAGGGATACTGGAAAATGATGACCCAAAAAGATTATGAACAAACACACACACACACACACACACACACACACACGTAAATAAATGGTAAGCTGCGTGTGTGTGTGTGTGTGTGTGTGTGTGTGTGTGTGTGTGTGAGAGAGAGAGAGAGAGAGAGAGAGAATGGGGGCAAATTCCTTAACTGCGCTGCCCCACCACCGATGTGACCTAATCTGCCCCCAAAAGTCCACACGTCGCACCTGATGACCTCCCCCTCCCCCCTCCCCCCTCTCCCCCACCTCTTCCCTCCCTCCCCCTCTACCCACGTATATCACCCCCACCTACACCCCCCTCCTCCTCCTCCTCCTGCTCCTCCTCTCCCCTTCCCTTCTCCCCTTCCTTCCCTCTCCTTCCCTCTCCCCCACTTCCTCACCTCCCTTCTCCACCCCTACTCTCCCTCCGCCCCCTCTCTCTCTCTCTCTCTCTCTCTCTCTCTCTCTCTCTCTCTTTCACACACACACACACACACACACACACACACACACACACACACACACTTTTTCAGTCATTTTTTGGGCTTGAGGACATTACAAGCATTTATTCATATTTTTTTGACCTTTGACCTCTCGATGGCCTGGGGGTCGGTTTTTGACCTTTGTGGATGGATTTTTTATTGTAGTGATTATTATTTTTTTGTAGGCACAGTGGCGTAAGTTCTGGCTGATTTGTGGTGTTGTGTGTGTGTGTGTGTGTGTGTGTGTGTGTGTGTGTGTGTGCGTTTAAGATTGTGGTGGACGAGTTTATATCTGCTTGTGTTTGTGTATGTATGTTTGTGTGTTTGTGTGTGTGTGTGTGTGTGTGTGTGTGTGTGTGTGTGTGTGTGTGTGTGTGTGTGTGTGTGTGTGTGTGTTTCTCTTACTCTACACATCTAAACCTTTCCCTCCTATAGTTCTTTCACACTAAATTGGCTCAAATTAATCGGAATTCAATTAAATTTTGTGGAAAGGTGGGCAAGGGGTCAAGGAAGAGTTAATTAGATTTTCAGGTGAGTCTGAGTCAAGGTGTAGGAAATAATGATAAATTTTACAGGTGTTGTAGGAGGTATGCACTCTCTGATGGTGTAAGAGGGCAATTGTTATTATTATTATTATTATTATTATTATTATTATTATTATTATTACTATTACCACTACTACAACTACTACTATTACTAATGCTATTATTATTATTATTATTATTATTATTCTCCCTACGTGTCAAGTGGGGTTGGTGGAGGAGTAGTGCCCCTCCCTGTAAAACAATTAACTCTAAGCCTTGGCCACCCCGTTTGGGATAAATGGCGTCTGGCAATGAATGATGAATGAATGATTATTATTATTATTATTATTATTATTATTATTATTATTATAAAACTGAGAAATGAATAAAAAATAAAAAGAAAAAACACAAACACACCTCTGCAAAAATTAGTTTAAAAAAACACAAAAGACGTATCAGAAATCTCTCTCTCTCTCTCTCTGGAGGGGGGGAGGGGGAGGTATTTTCAGAGAGTATGAGCCGTCTTTACTGCCCAATCATCCTCGCTCTCCACACACACACACACACACACACACACACACACACACACACACACACACACACACACACACACACACACACAGCAGAATTTTGGCCTGAAACACTTTCCCCATCCTTATTTCTTCATCTTTACTGCTGATTATAACTTCCTGTTCACCTTAATTGAAAAATAAAGGAATAACTGAATAAATTAATGAATAAATAAAGGAAGGGAGAGAGGAGGAAGGAGGGAAAGAAAGGAGGAAGGAGGGAAAGAAAGGAGGAAGGAGAGAAATAGGGAAAGTGCTTATTAATATTGCATCACAAAAATAGAGAGAGAGAGAGAGAGAGAGAGAGAGAAGAAAAACAGGAAAATGATACACGTAAACACGCTTGGTTTTCGCGGCAAACCTACGCCTCTCTCAGCCTATATTTCTTTGTTTTTTCCTTTTTTTTGCTGTTTTTCGAGCGTATTAGCCGCCTTTACTGCCCAATCATCTCCCAGGCGTGATTATAAGCCGTGAAATACACAGGAGGGGGCGGGAAATGCGGTGAAATGCGGTGAAATGGCCGTGTGAATTCCCTTCGGTGAGATGAGGAATGTATTTGTAGGAGTGTGTGTTTAAATGGGGTGGTGGCGATGAGAGAAAACGGGAAGTGGGAAGAAAATGGGGTTGGGATTTGGAGAGAGAGAGAGAGAGAGAGAGAGAGAGAGAGAGAGAGAGAGAGAGAGAGAGTTTAGGTACTTCAAAAATCTTTAACCATTTCCTCCTCCCTCTTGATCACAGCAGCCGGAACTAATCTCACATTTTAACTCTGACCTCTGACCTTGACCTCTGACCCTGACCTTGACCTGACCTTGACCTCTGACCGACCTCTAACCTTGACCTCTGACCTTGACCTCTGACCCTGACCTCTGATGACCTTACACTAAAACTTAATCACTTCTTGCCAGACTCACACGCAATGTATGGGACAGTTTTGGTTCGAATAACAGTGATAATTGATGAAATATTTTGACAACAGATATACATACCGACATAAAAACGCACACAGAAAATATACATACATACACACGCATATACAGACACACAGGTACATTAAATACATACACACACATACGCACAGAACATATAATGCACACAAACCCAGCTGATCACAAACCTCTTCGACGTCACTAATAAAGAAAGCCAGTGCTCTCTCTCTCTCTCTCTCTCTCTCTCTCTCTCTCTCTCTCTCTCTCTCTCTCTCTCTCACTCTCTCTCACTCTCTCTCTCTCTCTCTCTCATCCAATTTTGCCCCAATTATCGTTTATTATCAGTTATTTCTCCTTTATCACGCTCCTCCTCCTTGTCTCGATAATTACTATGGCTTTAATTATTCCAGCCTCTCTCTCTCTCTCTCTCTCTCTCTCTCTCACCTCGAGTAATCTCCACCTCTCTGTCTCACCCAATTCGTCTCCCTCTCCCTCTCCCTCTTTCACATTCACCCTTGCCCTCTCATTTGCTCACTTCTCTCTCTCCCTCTCTCTCTCTCTCTCTCTCTCTCTCTTTCTCTTTTTTTTTTTCTCTCTCTCTCTCTAACACTTAACACACTCACCCTTTCCCATTGATTTTCTTCACACTGTCTCTACCTCTGTCTGTCTGTCTGCCTGTCTTTCTGTCTGTCTGTCTTTCTCTCTCTGTCTCTCTCTCTCTCTCTCTCTCTCTCTCCCCTCTTCCCTGTAATGGCTCAGATTATCAGTTCGTTGGCAGTGCTTGTCCCGCCCTCTCTCTCTCACATCAGGGAGAGAGAGAGAGAGAGAGAGAGAGAGAGAGAGAGAAAATGTACGAATGACTCAGTCTGCCCTCGTGAACGTCCAATAAAAAATAAATGAAAACAAAAAACGGGCTTAATTTCTCTCTCTCTCTCTCTCTCTCCACCAAGGCAGACTGTTATTTCTTTTTGTCTGTCTGTCTGTCTGTCTGTCTCTGTAAATATGTACCTATCTATCTATATATCTTTCTATCCATAGTCCTATCTGTTTATCCATCTATCTATCTATCTATCTATCTATTTGTGCCGATAGATACATGGGAAATATAGGATTAGAATATTTTGAGTGAGCGAGAATGAACGAAAAAATAAAAAAAATATATTAAATACTGATGGAAAGAGAACAAATAATTAAAGAAATAAAAAATAAGTGAGAAGAGAGAGAGAGAGAGAGAGAGAGAGAGAGAGAGAGAGAGAGAGAGAGAGAGAGAGAGGGAGGGTAAATGAAAGAAAGTGAGAGAGAGAGAAAAGTGTGTGTGAAAACTTTAATCCATGATGTGGTCTCTTTATGGTAATTGCTGGTAGGGTGGAGAGAGAGAGAGAGAGAGAGAGAGAGAGAGAGAGAGAGAAAAGAGAGCTTGTGTGTGTGTGTGTGTGTGTGTGTGTGTGTGTGTGTGTGTGTGTGTGTGTGTGTGTGTGTGTGTGTGTGTGTGTGTGTGTGTGTGTTACATAGATACACAGACCTTACGATCCATATGTGTGATCAGGCCTAAAAAAAAAAGCAGCAGGATAAGACAAGGATAGCCCCAGTATAAGGCTCTCTCCCCACCCTCCACACCCTCCGTACAGGAAAATGGTGAGAAGCACTAATTTGCTGGAATGAAATGAATGAAGGAAATTTTATAGGAATGGTAGCAGTTGGCTCACATACTGAAATAACTCAATATATAGGAGAGAAGAGGAGAGGAGTGGAGAGGAGAAGAGAGGAGAGGAGAAGAGAGGAGAGGGGAGGAGAGGAGAAGAGAGGAGAGGGGAGGAGAGGAGAAGAGAGGAGTGGTGAGGAGAGGAGAGGAGAGTGGAAGAGAGGAGTGGAGAGGAGAGGAGAGGAGAGGACAGGAGAGAGAAGGAAGGAAGAGACGAGAGCAGAGGACATAGGAGAAGAGATGAGAAAAGAATAGAAGAGAAAAAGGGAAGGATGGGAAGGGAAGGGAAGGGAAGGGAAGGGAAGGGAAGGGAAGGGAAGGAAGTGGAGAAGAGAGAGGTGAAATTCATAATACGAGGGAAGGGGAGGGAATGGAGGAGACAAGGTGAGAGAGAGGGGGAAGGAAGAGGGAAAAGGAGAGGGAAGGGAAAAAATAGAAGGGAATAAAGAGGGAAGAGGGGAAGAGAGAGAGAGAGAGAAATAAGAGGGCAGAAGACAGCTTGCTATAAAGACTTCTGGCTCTGTTATTGTCACTACCACAGCTACTACCACAACTACCACAATTTCTCACATCTACCACCACAACCACAACAACTACTACAATTACATCTACCACCACAACTACTACAAATACTCACAGCTACTACCACTACCATTAGCACTGTCACAAGTACCACCACCACCACTACTACTACTACTACTACTACTATTACTGCTACTGCCACCACCACCACCACAGCCATCACCATCACTACTAGTACTACCACCACCACCACACCACTCCTCCTCCTCGTCCTACCACCACACCACACCACCACACCTACTCACATCCACCACAATGCCTGGCGCCCTGTATATGTTTTGTGGTTTGCTGCTTTTGGGGGAGAATTTATAGAAGATGTGGTCGTTGCTCCACCACGTCAGGGAGTAGAGGTCGTCATGGCGGCCCAGAACGAAGGAGCAGGAGAGTCGTACCGTGCTGCCGCTGGAGGTCGTAGTCGGGACGCGTATGTTCGTGATTTCGAGTCCCTTCCCTCCGCTGACTGAAAGGAAAAATAATGTTGATGTGGTGGTGGTGGTGGTGATAACAAAACAACAACAACAATAATATTAGTAATAGTAATAATGATGATAACAATAATAGTAGTAGTAGTAGTAGTAGTAGTAGTAGTAGCAGTAGTAGTAGTAGCACCAGGTTGTGTTACTTCCCTCATATAAAAATAAAATCGTCTGTATATAACCAAAATAGGTAAAAAAAAAAAAAGAACAAGGAAAAAGAATAGGTCTAGGAAATTCCGTATAGGTAAATTTTCCCTCCAGGCGTCCATGCCACAAAAAAAAAAAAAGCCATGAAAATAGGGGAAAAAAAGGAGGGAGGAGACGAGCTGTGACGAGGGACGAAGTGGCGAGACGAAAATGTGGGGAGACGAAATGTGCAACTTGAAGCCTCTCTCGCAACCTAAACACCGCCCGCCACTCTGTCAAAACATTCCCGATGCGCGCCAAATATTTCCAAATTCCCTCTCCATTAGTTTTTTTTATTATTAATGTGGATTTTAGTATGATGTTTTAATGTGTATTTGTTGTATTTAAAAACACGTCGATTAGTTTCTGTAGTAGTAGCAGTAGTAGTAGCAGTGGTGATGGTAGTGGTAGTAGTAGAGTTATTATTATTATTATTATTATTTTTAATTCGTGGATAGTGTTGTTTTGAGATTCTAGACATAATTCAGAGTTCCGGTGCTGCCACATCCATCTGTCTATCTATCTGTCTGTCTGTCTGTCTGTACGTCTATCCATTTATGTATCTATCCGTCTGCCTATCTGTCTAGCTATCTATGTCTGTTTATCTCTCTGTCTATATGTCTATCTGTCTCTCTATATGTCTGCATCTTTCATTATCTATCCATCTATCTGTCTATCAGTCTATCTACCTATCAGGAGCGTAGAGGCCCGGGGCTAGGCATTTTACTGTTGAAATTTATACGGAGAGTGACCAATCGTTAGCCCCAAAATAATTTCTATTAAATTTCCAATAATAACAATAATAATAATAATAATTTTAACTTACACAAGAGATGAGTGAGAAAGACAAAATTTACTGCAAAAATATATGTTAATGAAGAAGACAGAATTTGATTTTGGAAAAAGAAGAATTAAAATCAAAAGGAGAAATAGTGGTGAATGAAAAAATAGACGTAAAGATAGAGAAAGTGAGAGAAGTGAGAGAAAAAGAAAAGATGATAGTAAAGAATGGAGGACAGGGAGACAGAAGTGAAAGACAAGGTAGGACATGCGAAAAATTGATCACATACACACACACACACACACACACACACACACACACACACAAGAAAAACGGGACAGGCAAACAGAAAGGGAAAAGGGAAAGAGATACAATAGGTGACGCAGACATGAAAGATGGGAGGAACGAAGGGATAAAATAAAAGGAAAAAAGAAAGAAGATAGGTACAAGGGAGGTGTGTGTGTGTGTGTGTGTGTGTGTGTGTGTGTGTGTGTGTGTGTGTGTGTGTGTGTGTGTGAGAGAGAGAGAGAGAGAGAGAGAGAGAGAGAGAGAGAGTTGCAATATCCAGACCGCAACCCGTATCACATCTATGTTACTGCCTAAACTACACATATGTACGGGTCATGAAGGGTTGAACTTATTTGATTCTCTCTCTCTCTCTCTCTCTCTCTCTCTCTGCAGGCTGAAGTTCCCCTACCCCTGCAGTCCACCATCGTCCTTTCGGGAGATAGGGAGGGGAAGGATGGATGCTAATATTAGGGGGACGAACACTGCCCTGCTTCGTATGTGCCACCGCGTGAAGGCGTCTGAAGCACAGCGAAGAGGAGGGATGGGGGATATGAGAGAGAGAGAGAGAGAGAGAGAGAGAGAGAGAGAGAGGATATAGGAATGAGTGGACAGGAGGGTGGGGAAATGTCGCCTAAATGATAAGCACGTGAGGGGAGCAGGAGAGGGGGACCGAGAATGGAGATAGAGGTGAGGGGAGGAGGAGAGGGGGACCAAGGGCGAGGTGGAAGGAGAAGATGGAGAGTAAATAATTGAGGGAAAACTTGAAGGAGGAGAGGTAGGCTATCCATCTATCTATCTACCTATCTATCTGTCTGTCTATCTATCTATCTATCTATAGTATAAACATAACCAGCAAACTCTCCATTAACATTATTATAAACATTTTTCAGGAGAGGGACGGTTCATATCAACATTATCTCTGTCTATCTCTGTCTGTCTGTCTGTCTCTCTACTTATCTCTCTAAT
>NC_137012.1:29725652-29730652 GCF_032717465.1 Coenobita brevimanus
GGAGCAGAAAAGGGCGGGAAAAGTTGCATACATAAAACCCAGGCCGCTTGTCAGTTACACAGTCGGCCATGTTGGGTTAAGCGGGGAGGAGGGAGGGGTGGAGGCTGCTTCTGTGGTAGTGTTAAAACAAGGGATAGTGGCAGCAGAAGGAGATGAAGGCCGAGAAAGAGATGTGAGAAAAATGTATGCTGCGAGGCGAGATCGAGATAGTTGGAGGTTGTTTCTGAGATAGTGTTTAAATAAGGGATAGTAGCAAGAGAAGGAGCTTGAGACCGAGGACAAGGATTTAGAAAAAAAAAAAAATGATGATTGGAGGCGAGATCGAGACAGTGGGATACAGGAATAGAATATGTAATGTGTCAGTATAATCTATCTATCTATCTATTGCCAGACGCTTCAATCCCGTTTGGGGCGGCCACAAACAAATCGCCTCCAAGTCTCCCTGTCCCCCGCCATTTCACTGCCAGTATAACTTAAGGGAAAATGACGGAAGGGGGAGAAGGAGACCAAGGACGAGAGGTAAAGATGAAGCAATATGAAAAAAAAATACGAGAAATGAGAGCGAGATAAGAGGACAAGATTAATTTAGAGAAAGAGAAAATGATAACGGACAGAGAAAAGACATATTATTTCTGAGGCAGTGCGATAATAAAAGGAGGAGGAGGAGACGACCGAGAATGAGAGGGAAAGATAAAATAAAAGGCAGGAATGAAGGGTTAACCAAGAATGAGAGGCAAGGACAGAGCAATAATGGCGTTTAGGGGAGAATGGTGAGAGGGAGACAGAGCATGAAAGGTTGAAGAGTTGGCTAAAGAGAAAGTGAAAATCTCTCTCTCTCTCTCTCTCTCTCTCTCTCTCTCTCTCTCCTCTCTCGTAAACAGGGTAGTTAAACATGGCGAATCGAGTCCGTAGATTTTACTGCATTTTAACCCGTACTTAAACAGGAGGTAAAGTCTACGGTAATGAGAACCCACGTTTCACTACCTATTGTATACAGCACACTCTCTCTCTCTCTCTCTCTCTCTCTCTCTCTCTCTAATTTGGCCTAAAAAGTGTCATCTCTCCATCTTGAATGCTAAGTTGATACAATAGGATAGTATTATAATATGATAGTCACGAAGAAGAGCAATGTAAAAGATGCAGAGCAGGAGTAATATTATTTTCTGCCACTGACGTACGTGAAATAAGCTGAAAAAGGACGAGAATCTTGGCCAAGTTAAAGTGAGAGAACTATACCAGATGTTTTAATTTAGTACATGAGAGATTTTTAGGAGGGAATGATTCTACCCCTTCACTACGACGACTCTTAGCTTGGTTTCTTTCCTGCTTTCTCTCTCTCTCTCTCTCTCCATTGTGAAAAAATCTATCTATCTATCTGTCTATCTATTTATCTATCTATCTATTGCCAGACGCCTTAATCCCGTAAGGAGTGGCCAACAACCAATCCCCTCCATGTTGCCCTGTCCCCCGCCATATCACTGCCCTGCTCCCTGCACACACACCCCTCTCTCATATACCTCTCCACCACATCGGTCCATCTCATCCTTGGCCTCCCCCTCCCACTTCCCCAGCTCCACCTCACTCACATACACTCTCCTCGTCAGTCTCTCGCTCGCCATCCTCTCCACACGGCAAACAATAAAAAAAAATATATATAAACAGAAAAAATCGCCTTAAAATAAAAAGCAAGGTCCATACGTAGGGTCGTCCAAAAATACCACTTCACTAGAAATTCACGTGGCTGCACTTTGTGTTTAGGAGATGGCTCAGTCGGCTGGTGTGGGCTGGAAGTGACATTTGGGGAGGATGTGAATAAACGATACTGGGGAGATAGTGATAACCCTGACACGTCCCCACAAAACAGGAGAAATCGGCCAGCGGAGTGTAATTGAGGGAAATATATGGGTCAGCTTGTATTTATTTAGTCTCTCTCTCTCTCTCTCTCTCTCTCTCTCTCTCTCTCTCGGTGATGAGGGCGACCATGTTATTGTGTGTGTGTGTGTGTGTGTGTGTGTGTGTGTGTGTGTGTGTGTGTGTGTGTGTGAGAGAGAGAGAGAGAGAGAGAGAGAGAGAGAGAGAGAGAGAGTTAATCACTTTTGCACAACCAATTATGCACGTATGATTGCTACAGTACAAAAAATAATAATAATAATTACTTAACTTTCACCTCCAGTGCACCTAATTTCCCGCTAGACACACACACACACACACACACACACACACACACACACACACACACACACACACACACACAGCTACAAAAAGAAACAGACATCTACTAATTCAAATGTCTTTCACACACACACACGCACACACACACACACACACACACACACACACAGCTACAAAAAGAAACAGACATCTACTAATTCAAATGTCTTTCACACACACACACAGACACACACACACACACACACACACACACACACACACACACACACACTCCCCTCCCCCCACACACAGCCAAACGAGTGACCTATCATTTCAAAACCAAGATCCGAAAAAAAATAATTTGTCCAAAAAAATCGCAGCTTTTATGAAATCTTTGACACTGATCACGCATTTGATGTCCCGAAAAACGGACGATTGATAGAGGATTTTGGTCCCTTCCCCCAGAGGACCTCTTTTACGTTCTTCCTGACTGCAGCCGATTTTCCTCAGCAATAGAGAGAGTCCCCCCCCCTCTTTCTTTCTCTCTCTCTCTCTCTCTCTCTCTCTCTCTCTCTCTCTCTCGTAACATTAGTAGTTAAACTTGGCGTCTGAATTCCGTAGACTTTTCCTGATTTAATTTTGTACTTTGCTCTCTCTCTCTCTCTCTCTCTCTCTCTCTCTCTCTCTCTCTCTCTCTCTCTCTCTCTCACACACACACACACACACACACACACACACACACAATCAACAAGCGTCAACACAGTAAAACAAACGAAACAAAGACAGAAAGAATGCCCGCCCCGTCAAAAAAAACACATCAACACGTCAACACGGAAATAAATCCTGGAAAAAAACAAACAACCAAACACGCGGATAAACGCAAAAACACACAGAAAAACACACAGAAAAACACACACACACACTGACACTGACATACATAGGTACATATATTCACACACACACACACACAAAGCATATCCGGAAGCCAAAACCAAAACCGGACGTTAAAAAAAACACACACACAGAAAACACACACATCAGCCCCCCCAAAAAAAACAAAAAAAAAACAAAAAAGGAAGAAAAAGAATGGATATTGGAAGAAAAAAAAAATCAATCAGTTTCGCTGTGAAATAGTGAATGAATGTGTTTGTTTGTTTGTTTTGGTTGTCCGTGTGTGTGTGTGTGTGTGTGTGTGTGTGTGTGTGTGTGTGTGTGTGTGTGTGTGTGTGTGTGTGTGTGTGCTGTCTCTTTTATTGGCCACATTCCGAACCAACCAATCTAAATTGCTAACATTGGACACACACACACACACACACACACACACACACACACACACACACACACACACACACACACACACACACATTCTCTGTTGCATTTTCCATTTCAGATATTATTTTCACTGCCTCTCTCTCTCTCTCTCTCTCTCCCTCCCTCCCTCTCTCTCTCTCTCTCTCTCTCTCTCTCTCTCTCTCTCTCTCTCTCTCTCTCTCCCTCCCTCCCTCCCTCCCTCTCTCTCTCTCTCTCCATCAGATGTCATCAATTCTCCTGTAACAACTCCCCCGTCGATGATTTAGGCGAGAGAGAGAGAGAGAGAGAGAGAGAGAGAGAGAGAGAGAGAGAGAGAGAGAGAGAGAGAGAGAGAGAGAGAGAGAATACAGCAGTGAGAAAAAAAGAAGAAATAAGAATGTGTATAGAAGAGGTAGTGAAACGTGGGTTGTAAGTACCTTAGATTTTCTTGTCTGCTTCCTGTACAAAAATGTTAATGGAGTAAAAAGGCAGAGAAATATATGGAATACATTTCATATATTTAACTACCCATTGTTTTTTTAAGAGAGAGAGAGAGAGAGAGAGAGAGAGAGAGAGAGAGAGAGAGAGAGAGGGAGAGAGAGAGGGAGGGAGGGAGAGGACAGAAAATTAAACCAGCCGGATATGAAGGAGGGAATTAAAGGAAGGAAGAGAGATAGCGAAGGAAAAATGGAGGGAGGGAGGAATAAGCGAATGAAGGAAGAAAGGAAAGAAGGACAGAAGGAAGGGTGGATGGAAGAAAGGAAAGAAGGGGATAATGTAGGAAAAAAATTGAAATGAGGGAGAAATGAATGAAAAGAGAAAGAAAAGAGAGATGGAAGGAAGGAAGAAAGAAAGGAGATAAATTTATGAATGAATGAGTGAATGAAGGAAGGAATAAAGAAAATAAGGAAGGACGGAAAGAACGAAATGGGAAGGATGAAGAGGAAAGAGAGGAAAACAAAGAAGGAAGGAAGGAAGGAAGGAGAGAAGGAAGGAAGGAAGAAAGAAAGGAGGGAAGGAGGGAAAGAAGGAAGGAAGAAAGGATACACACAAGAGGTAATAGGAAGAATAAATCGCTAAGGAGGATATGTTACGAAAAAAACGAGAGAGAGAGAGAGAGAGATTGACGTGTATAGAAAAGGTAGTGAAACGTGGGTTGTGGGTACCGTAGATTTTCACGGCTGCTTATTGCACTATGGAGCATAAAGGCAGAAAACATACGGAATCCATTCGCCATGTTTAACTACCATTGTTTTAGAGAGAGAGAGAGAGAGAGAGAGAGAGAGAGAGAGAGAGAACTGTACGTTTGAAAAAAGGATATTTGTGAAACTTTTTCTTTTCGCTCTCTTTCTCTCTTTTTCACACTTGACTTATCTCTCAATATTCGCCCCACATTCTGTTTCATGCACAATTTAACTCACTTTTTGCTCTCTCTCTCTCTCTCTCTCTCTGATCCAGTCTATTTATCTCTCTATTTATCTATCAAATTGATCAGGAGAGAGAGAGAGAGAGAGAGAGAGTCGGGTGAAATGAATTGCTTTAATACAGTTGTTTGTTAT
>NC_137012.1:29733152-29735652 GCF_032717465.1 Coenobita brevimanus
CCCACTCCCCTCCCCCACTCACTAAGCGGGCACTCAGTGGTGGTATCGGAAAGCTTTAACCCCGCCTGCTTCCTCTACGCTGGGCCTCCGAATCATAAGCACCCCCACTCACCCCACTCACACCACTCACCTCACTCACACCACTCATACCACTCATACCACTCACCCCACTCACACCACTCACACCACTCACCTTACTCACACCACTCACACCACTAACCCCACTCACACCACTCATACCACTCACACCACTCACACCACTCACACCACTCACACCACTCATAGCACTCTCACTCTGCTCATATCTCTCACCCCTCTCACACCACTCACTCTGCTCACACCCCCTCTCATCTCACCCCCACTCACCCCTCATCATACTACGTTCTGGATAATACACCTCCTCACCCCTCTCATCCCACTCACCCCTCTCACTCCACTCACCCCTCTCACTCCACTCACCCCTCTCAGCCTTCTCTCTCTCTCTCTCTCTCTCTCACACACACACACACACACACACACACACACACACACACACACACACACACACACACGCACTCATACATACATACACACATCACCCCACTTACTTCCCACATCCGTTTTACCTTTTAATCCCTTACCTGAGAGAGAGAGAGAGAGAGAGAGAGAGAGAGAG
This sequence comes from Coenobita brevimanus, assembly GCF_032717465.1. Classification (NCBI taxonomy): domain Eukaryota; kingdom Metazoa; phylum Arthropoda; class Malacostraca; order Decapoda; family Coenobitidae; genus Coenobita; species Coenobita brevimanus. Next base: position 29,733,808 of record NC_137012.1, read on the forward strand.
AGAGAGAGAGAGAGAGAGAGAGAGAAAGAGAGAGAGAGAGAGAGTGCTATTATTGGGGCAAAACACAAGCGAACTATTTCCCGCGTCAGTGCATTCCCGTAGAGTTAATTTCATTAAGTCTACCTACTACTTTATTGTACCCATTTCCATCTACCTATTTCTACCTATTTCCATCCACCCATTTCCATCTACCTATTTCTACCTATTTCCATCCACCCATTTCCATCTACCTATTTCTACCTATTTCCATCCACCCATTTCCATCTACCTATTTCTACCTATTTCCATCTACCTATTTCTACCTATTTCCATCAACCCATTTCCATCTACCTATTTCTACCTATTTCCATCCACCCATTTCCATCTACCTATTTCTACCTATTTCCATCCACCCATTTCCATCTACCTATTTCTACCTATTTCCATCCACCCATTTCCATCTACCTATTTCCATCTACCTCTGTTTTTTTCTTGCTAACGTCACACTTCTTTATTTAGAATTTGGGGAGGGGGGAGAAGGGGAGATGGGGAGTATGTTGTGGGGTGCGGTAGGAGGGGAGAAATAAGGGGAAAGTGGGAAGGGGAGGAGGGTGGGAGGGGGAGGGGAGAAGGGTGGGGGAAGAGGGTGTGTTGTGGTGGGGGTGGGTGGGGAGGGGGGAGAGGGGAAGAGAGAAGGGGAGGGGAGATTAGAGATAGTGGGAGGGGAACGTGTGTGTGAGAATGACATATTCTCTCTCTCTCTCTCTCTCTCTCTCACACACACACACACACACACACACACACACACACACACACACACACACACACACACACACACACACACACACACACACACACACACACACACACACACACACATCCCTGTCACAAAACAAAAAAATAAAAAAAAATCAGTAAAACAAAAAACAAAAAACCATATTAAAAAAAACTGAAAAAAAAAAATATATATGGAGAAAAAATCAAAGGAAAAATAAAAAATAAAATCGAAAAATAGAGATAATCACATTTTTAATTTTTTCTTTAATTAAAATAAAATAATTTGTTGGCATAAAGAGTGAGATAATTAGGCTGGTAATTTGTAGAGAGAGTGATTGAGAAAATGAGAGAGAGAGAGAGAGAGAGAGAGAGAGAGAGAGAGGCAGCAAGCATATAAATTACAGAAAGTGAAAAAGAAAGCCAGTGAGAAAATAATTTTAAAGAAAGTGAGAGAGTGAGTTAATGGGACAGAAGATTGGCCCCCCTCTGCCCGTCCGCCTCTATTTTATTTTAATTCGTCTTCCTGAGCTCTTCCCGAACGGTTGGAATCGCTTTATTGATTTTATTCCAATGTGGGTAGTGGAGAGGGACGCCTTCACGTGGTGGCACTGATATGGTCGGTCGGTGGGGCTGCCTGGCTATATAAATGTCCCTCAACTCCCTCCCTATCCCACAAAAGGAGATGGTGGATTGATGGAAGGGAGGGATGGGATGTGATGGGATGGGAAGGGATGGGAAGGGAAGGGAAGGGAAGGGAAGGGAGTTAAAAATGAAGGGAGAAAGGAGGGAAGAGTGTCAGTGAAGTGGGGAAAGAGAGAGAGAGAGAGAGAGAGAGAGAGAGAGATCAAATAATCAGGATCTCTTCTCTTACCTTATTCGGCTCTCTCCCTCCCTTCCTCCCTCTCTCTCTCTCTCTCTCTCTCTCTCTCTCTCTCTACTGGCCGTGTGACAGTGATTCAGTTAGCAGATTCGGTCGGCTGTTCGGTTCACCTCCCCTGTTCACTGTCCCTAACATTTTATCTCACTCTCTCACTTTCTCTCTCTCTCTCTCTCCTTTCATCGCTCTTCCTCCTGACCCCTCTCTCACTC
>NC_137012.1:29753152-29755652 GCF_032717465.1 Coenobita brevimanus
AGCGAGGCAGTGAGGCAGGTGACAGATAATCCCTCCTCCCCTCCCCTCCCTCCCCTTCCCTCCCTCTCCACCTGCCCCTCCCCTCCCCTCCCCTCCCTCCCCTCCCCTCCTAAACCCCCTCCAGGGAAACATTAAGATCTTCCTGAAACCAAGGGGGGGAGGGGGGAGGGGGGGAGGCAACACTACATTTTTGCAGTGTCTATCTATCTATCTATCTATCTACTTGTCTGTTTGTCTACCTGTCCATTTATCTATCTATCTATCTGCCTACCTACATACCTACCTACCTACCTACCTGTCTATCTGTCAGTATCTACCCCCCTCCACTTGTCTTTATTCATCTCTCTCTCTCTCTCTCTCTCTCTCTCGTCGCCAGTTTCACATAGTTCAACAATTTCCTTTCGCAACCAACAAGCAGAACTGTGTGTGTGTGTGTGTGTGTGTGTGTGTGTGTGTGTGTGTGTGTGTGAGAGAGAGAGAGAGAGAGAGAGAGAGAGCTGTAAGCCTATTCAGTTCTGGTATATCACGTAACTTTGCAACTCTCTCTCTCTCTCTCTCTCCTTATCTCCCCTTCTTCCTCTCCATTTCCTCTCCTCTCGGACGTTTTTTCCATTTCTATTTCCTCCACATCTCTCTCTCTCTCTCTCTCTCTTGACTAAACACCCCTTCCATGAGGCCTAACACTCCTACATACCACCTACTTCCTCATGTCACCACTTTGACACTAATACGAACCGTCCATACTGAATACATGCGGGGGCTGGCGTGAGGGAGTTGAAGGGATTTTTTTCTTTCTTATTTTTTTTTTTTTTGACTTGCTGGTGTGTAATGTGGAAAAATAATAAAAATATAAGAAATATATTAATCAGATTCTTCCCTGCCTTTTGTATGGGCTTGATCTCTCGTCTTTATGGACCGCAGACCGCCTCCCTTACCACTAAGCCACCATCTGTGTAAATGTGTAAGTGTAAACCTGAAAACACGCACACACACATATTAAAACACACACACACACACACACACACACACACACACACACACACACACACACACACACACACACACACACACACACACACACACACACACACACGCACACTCCCCCTCATCCGATTTCTCTTTGGCGGTGAGAGAGTTTAGTGAAGAGGGAAATTAGGAGAGAGAGAGAGAGAGAGAGAGAGAGAGAAGAGAATGATGTTATGAGAGAAGTTCCTCCCTTTACTAACTCCCTCTTCACTCCTCTCTCTCTCTCTCTCTCTCTCTCTCTCTCTCAAGGGCCTTGTTATTTTACGTTATTTGGTCAATATCATAAAATTACCCCAAAATCCGCAGAGAGAGAGAGAGAGAGAGATTGTGTGTGTGTGTGTGTGTGTGTGTGTGTGTGTGTGTGTGTGTGTGTGTGTGTGTGTGTGTGTGTGTGTGTGTGTGTGTGTGTGTGTGTGTGTGTGTGTGATTATTATATTATACTAATTATTCCATTAAATTCAATATGGTAATTATAACGTGTTGAAATTAAAAAAAAAGTGAATAATTACTAAATATGGAATAGGGTGAGCATATATAAAAAAAATCATCATTATCATCATCATCATCATCATAGTCATTATTATCATCATCATTATCACCATCATCATCGTCCTCATCATCTCCAATACCAAGATGATGATAATGATAATGATGACGATAATAATAATAATAATAATGCTAATGCTAATAATAATAATAATAATAATAATAATAATAATAATAATAAATTTGATGAAAACTCAAAAATAATCAACATTGTGCCAAATCGATTTCCTTTTTACCATTCGCACCAAAAATGCTTCCCTTGTTAGTATTTGCACCCAGGCGTGTATGCGGCGTTACTATTTGCACCAGCGTGAGAAATATTTACACACTCTCTCTCTCCTTTCCTTGTCATGTGTCGAGAGCTCTGGGGCTGAGAGAGAGTGAGAGAGAGAGAGAGAGAGAGAGAGAGAGAGAGAGAGAGAGAGACAGACAGACAGACAGACAGACAGACAGACAGACAGGTAGAGAGATATATGGTCAGATAGATATATAGATGGATAGAGTGATAGATAGACAAATGGATGGATGGATAGATCTGTATATTAGATAGACAGATAGATGAATAAATGGATGGAAAGAGATAGAGACAGGGAGACAGACAGACAGACATGTGGAAAGATAGATAGATAGACTCATAGCTAGATAGATCGATCGACTGACAGATAGATAGATGGATGGGTGGATGCACAGATACAGATAGATAGATAGACAGATAGACAGACAGGGGGGGGAGGCTGAACTTACAGGAAATGGCATTGTAAGCTGGAAGAGGAAGGAAGGGAAGGGAGGGGAGGGAGAGGGAAAAGGAAGGAGGAATAGAGAGAGAGAGAGAGAGAGAGAGAGAGAGGAGGAAGAGAATGAGAATGTAAGAGATGATTAAAGAAAGAAAAAAGACACTGAAGGTGGCAGTGAGGAGAGAGAGAGAGAG
>NC_137012.1:29783152-29785652 GCF_032717465.1 Coenobita brevimanus
ATAGGGAAGAAAAATTGTGATAAATGAGCGAGATAATTAGAAAAAATTAATTACTGGGGAATGATGGTGTGGTGGGGGAAGGAAATTTTAGGAGCAAATAGATGGAATTGCTGCAGAGAGAGAGAGGGGGGGGGAGGGCAGAAACATACACGGCAATGAAAAAAATTAAAATGGAGCATGTGCCAGGGACGAACGGTGTGTGTGTGTGTGTGTGTGTGTGTGTGTGTGTGTGTGTGTGTGTAATGGAGGTTGACTTTGGACTGGCTCTTACTTTCTGATACAAACACAACTACATATTACACACACACACACACACACACACACACCTAGCTATCATACATTTACACATACGAGACTAATTTACATGCATTTACAAAGAGACGAAAGCAGCATACACTCATTATACATTCGAGTCACCTACATACATTTACACACACACACACACACACACACACACACACACACACAAGATAATCCCACCTCCATCTATATACACAGAGAAGCCAATTACTCCTACACCTGATCAAAACTTTTTCAGGTAAGCAATTAAAACGGCCTGGCCAATTATCCTGAAATTCCTGCAGAAGGTCCTGAGGCCAAGTTGATGAAATTAATCTGAGCGTCTTAATGGCTGGGTCAATCTGTTTCGTGTAATGAAATCTGGCATGTTTATTCCTAAGACTTTATAGTGAAATTTGGCGTCTTGATACCTAAGACTTTTTAATGCAATCTGGCGTGTTGATCCCTAAGACTTTTATCGGGTTCGTACACACTACCCAGGCTTATAAACTGCCAACCCTCCATCTTCAGTGCATTAATATGACAAGAGATTAATTCTAGAATAGCGTCCCAGTCACGAAGAAGTGCTACATGAAAGATGCATGGACGTTCTGTACTTATTCTGACAGCGACAGGGAAATAGGCTATAAGTAGATGAGTAATTTCTGCCAATTTCCTTATCAGTACTGGGGTTACTAATATTCTAAAAACCATCAGTATTGAGACTTAGAGAAATAAAGAGTGTTCAGACCTATACTTTATCAGGGGAGAGAGAGAGAGAGAGAGAGAGAGAGAGAGAGAGAGAGAGAGAGAGAGAGAGAGAGAGAGAGAGAGAGATGTGGTGACTTACGACTTAAGAGTATTGGGAGTTAGTGAAATGTGGAATGTGTAGACCTAAGACTTTATGTGCGTGGTCTTCAACCCAATGACTTTTCCTTTAATTCTCTCTCTCTCTCTCTCTCTCTCTCTCTCTCTCTCTCTCTCTCTCTCTCTCTAAGAATCACACACATAGACCTCATTAATCCCCTCCCTATTAATCCGCTCATCTATGCTATATCTAATCCTATTACTAGCAAGAGTGGATTACAGCGTGACGTCATCGAATTACAGGGGATTACTATAATGAGATATTTAACGATAATGATAGAGTAATTTATGACAGGGTAATTAGAGGAGATTATAGGGGGTTATTTATCAGCATCAGCCTGTTAATGTAATGATAGTGGATTACATTAATGATACTAAATGTATGTAATTATTTGTATCTAAAATTCCAGTTCTCTAATATACGGTATAATTGCCATGTCTATCTATCTGTCTAACTGTCTATCTATCTATCTACCTACCTATCACCGTCTCTATCTATCCATTCATCCATCCAACTACCCCTCTATATATCTACCCAGGTATCTATCTATCTATCTATCTATCTATCTGTTCATCCACCCATCAATCCAATTACCCCACCATCTATCTGCCCATGTATGTATGTATGTATGTATATGTTTGTGTATGTATATATGTATGATGTATGTATGAATGTATGTATGTACGTGTGTATGTATGTATCTCTCTCTCTCTCTCTCTCTCTCTCTCTCTCTCTCTCTATCTATCTATCTATCTATCAGAGCCAGGATAACAAGAGGTAATGCTCAAGGAAACTACAGGTGAAGTAATTAGACCTTGTTGAGCGCACGGCCAGGTAGACATCATTAGCGCTTGTTCCCACCTGTTTATCTATCTGTCTATCTATCTATCTGTCTATCTATCTATCTATCTATCTATCTATCTGTCTGTCTATCTATCCATCCTTCTGCCTATTTAGCACTCTTTCTTTCTTTCTATCTATCCATCTGTGTATTTTTCTATCTATCTGTCTATCTATCGTGTTGAGAGCAGGGGCGGAGGCAGACATCATTAGTACCTGTTCCCTCCTGTCTATCTATCTATCTATCTGTCTATCTGTCTATATCCAGCCATCCAACCATCCATCAATCACTCCATCTATCTATTTATTCATCCACCCATGAATCTATCTATCTATCTATCCATCCACCCAGCAATCCACCTACCTATCTATCTATCTATCCATTTATTTATCTATCTATCTTATGCTGAGTGCAGGCCGTTGTTACTGATTATAATGAGCGCTTGTTTGTTGCCTCCTGCCTGTCTATCTATCCATCTATCTATCTATCTATCCACCTATCTATCTATCTAT
>NC_137012.1:29790652-29795652 GCF_032717465.1 Coenobita brevimanus
GTGTGTGTGTACTATACAGAATTCATAATTAGTTGTCCAAATATCTAATCCTACAATGCTACGTGTATAATGAATGAATATTTAGTGAATGGGGATTTATACTGGATTTATGTTGGATTTATGTTAGATTTATGTAAGATTTATGTGGGATTTATGTTGGATTTATGTGGAATTTATGTGGAATTTATGTTGGATTTATATTGGATTTATGTTGGATTGATATTGGATTTATGCTGGATTGATATTGGATTTATGCTGGATTTATGTTGGATTTATTCTGGATTTATGTGGGATTTATATTGGATTTTTGTTGGATTTATGTAGGATTTATTTGTGGGTAGTTCTAATTTAGTATTCCTCATTTTCCATTTTCTCCATTTTCTCTCTCTCTCTCTCTCTCTCTCTCTCACACACACACACACACACACACACACACACACACACACACACACACACACACACACACACACACACACACACACACACACACACACCACGGCCTGTTCACTGCTGCTACACAAGGCCAATCCCTTTGTTCAACCCAAACACACAAGTTTCAGGAGTTAGCCAGGAATTTTGGTTTCTCTCTTCTCTCTCTCCTCTGTCACTCCTCTTTCTCTCCTCTCTTTTCCTCTTCCTCTCCTCTTTCTCCCTATTTTCTCTCCTCTTTCCCTCCCCTTTTTCTCTCCTCTTTCCTTCCTCTTCCCTCCAATTCATTCCTCTTCTCTCTTTTTCTCCCTCTTTCCATTCTCTTTCCTCTTTCCTTCCTCGTCTCTCCAATTCTTTCCTCTTCTTTCCTTTTCTCTCCTCTTTCTCTCCTCTTCCGTCTTTCCCTCCTCTTTCTCTCCTCTTCTCCTTGGTTTCTACTCGAGGTATGACCGAGAGAAATGGAAAGAAAAGCGAAAATGAAACGAAGTGTACAGAAAAGAGCTTGTTATTATTATTATTATTATTATTATTATTATTATTATTATTATTATTATTATTATTATTATTATTATTATTATTATTATCGTCATCATCCTCATCCAAACCCTAAATCCCACGAGAGAGAGAGAGAGAGAGAGAGAGAGAGAGAGAGAGAGAGAGAGAGAGAGAGAGAGAGAGAGAGAGAGAGGGAGAAATTAAATGAGAGATAAATAGATTGATAGACAGATAGATAGACAGACAGACAGACAGACAAGTCGATGAACAGGTTGACATATAGATAGATAAGGATAGATAGACCATAAGATAGATACCAAACAGACAGATAGATAGACAGATCGATAGACAAGAGCAGACCAATAGCACTCATTCCAACAGTTCTGAAAAGGAGTGTAAAGGGAGTAATGATCGTGATAAAACCATTATAGGAGTACGGAGCCAAATACAATGGAGAGGCGACGAAACATTATGAAAGTCAGACAATGCGTGATTTTCCAAGCAATGCCGTCCCAAAAATGTACGTTCAGTCCCTCAATGCATCGTTAGGTGTACACAAATCCGCCCGTACACACGCCACGTACGTACACAGGATTACACTGATTTGTAGTGATTCATATTATACGCACACACGCTCATGCATGTCAGTTATACACACACGACCACACACTCGGGTAGATAGATTGATGGGTAGATAGATAGATGGATAACTGATAGATAAATAGACAGATGGAAACAGATAGATAGATAGATAGACAGATACATAGGTAGGTAGGTAGGAAGGTAGGTACGTAGGTAGGTAGGTTGATAGACAAACAGACAGACAGACAGACAGACAGATAGATAGATAGATAGACAGACAGATAGACAGACAGATAAATATAATCCACAGTTCACCCATGCATAATCGAGTAACTGTTGACACACACACACACACACACACACACACACACACACACACACACACACACACACACACACACACACACACCATTCAATTCACAACTAAATGAAGTGAAATCAAACGTTCATTTTTTGCCATATTATTCAACAGTTTTTTTTTAAACCTCGACAATGCGTGCAATATTTCAACCATTTTTGCTCCTGATGACGGGGCGGAGGCGAGAGAGAGAGAGAGAGAGAGAGAGAGAGAGAGAGAGAGAGAGAGAGAAGGAAGGAGGGAGGGAGGGAGAGGATGTATGAAAGGACTGAGGAATATCAGAGAAAAGATGGGAAGGAATGTGTGTGTGTGTGTGTGTGTGTGTGTGTGTGTGTGTGTGTGTGTGTGTGTGTGTGTGTGTGTGTGAGAGAGAGAGAGAGAGAGAGAGAGAGAGAGAGGGGGGGGGGCAGACTGATTACCCTTTCTGTAACTCTGACAATACCCGTAATACATCAACAAATTTTTTCAATTGATAATGCAACACGCGTGCAACCTGGACATTTAATCTCGCCTATAAATGACGTTTGCATCTTATTCCTGTTAATGTCAAGCTATTTTATTTGCTTCTGATGAATGGGAAAAAAATATGAATCAATCAGTGAGAATGAAATTGTTGATTAATATCTTGGCGTGATTGGAGTGCTTTGATATCTCCAGTTACATACATACATACATACACTAACATACACATAGGCTACTAGATAGACATACACACACATACATGCATGCATTCATATATAAACATGCATACATACATACACTAACAAACACAAACAGAAATGAATACACACACACAAGCATACATGCGTACACGTATATACACACACAAATATATTTATCACCATCACCACCTCCACCACCATCATCATCATCATTATTATCAGGAAGACGATGATGATGAGGAGGAGGAGGAGAAGGAGGAGGAGGAAGAGGAGGTGGAGGAAGAATGACAGGAAGAGGAGGAGGAAGAGAAGGAATAATAATAATTATAATGATAATCGTAGTAATCATCATCATCATCATCATCATCATCATCATTATAACAATACTACTACTACTACTACTACTACTACTACTACTAATAATAATAATAATAATAATAATAACAATAACAATAATAATAATAACAACATAATCTCCACAATTACAAGAGGCAGCAGCACCACCACACACCTTTATCACAGAGAGCAAGATTAAAGTGTGTTTCTCTGTGCTTAAGCGCTCACACTGATAATAACTTGCCGCTTGAGTGTCTAGTGTGAGTATTGTTATTTCTGCCTCATCACCCTTATAGTATGACATTTTTAAACTTATTTAGGCTGTAGTTATTGTAGCTGTAGTGATGTGGTGGTGGTGTGGTGGTGGTGGTGGTGATGGTGGTGTGGTGGTGGTGGTGGTGGTGGTGATGGTAGTAGCAGTGGTAGTAGTTGTTATTATTATTATTATTATTATTATTATTATTATTATTATTATTATTATTATTATACTTCCAACATTGCATTCTCTTCAGCTCTTGTAATAATGCGACATGTGTGTACTTTTATTACAGTGCACACATGTGTATACTTTCCTTAGTGTACACGAGCAATGTTATGTAGGTGCTAAGAGAGAGAGAGAGAGAGAGAGAGAGAGAGAGAGAGAGAGAGAGTAATGCCCCGTGACCCTTGCAATATAAAGTCAACCGCACGCACACACACACACACACACACACACACACACACACACACACACACACACATTTCCACCTTCTGGCTTACTTACGTGCCTTCTACAAGTTATATGAGGTTAGGACAGGTTAAGTTAGTCTAAAATTAACTGGGTTGGGTTGGGTTGGGTTGGGATGGGATGGGATGGGTTTGGTTGAGTTGGTAAGTTTCATTAGGGTGTGGGTTTGTAATGGTGTGTGATTACTGTGTGTGTGTGTGTGTGTGTGTGTGTGTGTGTGTAATGTGGCGTGGCTTGTGATATAAAGCTGATGACCTGCACACACCGCTCCTACCCACCATTGTCACCACGCACGCACACACACACACACACACACACACACACACACACACACACACACACACACACACACACACACACACACACACACACACACAATCACACACCCATACTCAGACATACCACACACACACACACACACACACACACACACACACACACACACACAGACTGTTTACACGTTCGGTCGCTAATGGCAGGGGTGTGACAGGGAAAAATGACCCTAATTACACCCCTAAATACCGCCTCTACACTGCTTTGCTTAATTCAACCCCTTCACGACGAGTACCGATTTTGGCATAGTTAATTTTTGCTGCCGCCAGACGATTTTATTGAGAGAGAGAGAGAGAGAGAGAGAGAGAGACGTAAAAACAGCAAAAAGTTTATACGTCAGAATAACAAAAAAAAAAAAAAAAAACATAAGGGAGTGCCCATCAGAAAAATAAATAAATAAATAGCAGAGGAGAATAAGTTACGAAAAAACTATACACAAAGAACGAAAGAAATAGTGAAAAACAAAACAAGTAAATTAACTAATTAAAAAAATAAACAAATAAATAAACAAATAGATAACCAATAAGCAAATAATTAACAAAAAATAAATAACAAAAGAAATAAATAAAAATAAATAACAAATAAAAATAAATGATGAATAAACAAATAAAGAAATAAATAAACTAAATAACAAACAAACGTATGAATAAATAACAAAAATAAATAACATAAAAACCAAAAACAAATAAATAAATAACACAAAAAATAACAAAGAAATAAATACATAAATAACAAAAACAAATAAATGAATAAATAACCTAATAAAATAACAAAATAAAGTCTAAATAAAGGAGTATGGGCGGTGGGGGGGAAATAAATAAATAATGGGAGACTAAATGAAACTCCCTCGAATCTAATAACCATATAGGATAAATAAATGACCGCCAATATATGCTGAAATACGGTCCGATATGAAAAAATAACTAAAAAAAATAATAATGTGACTCTGTAGTAAAGGAGGGAGGTAAAGGAGGTAAAGTAGTGCGTAATAAAGGAGGGAAATAACGAAAGAAAGGGAGAGAAAATGAAGGAGATAAAGGAAAGAGTGGTGGAGACAGGAAATAAATGAAAAAAATAA